>NC_056737.1:1339625440-1339920440 GCF_019279795.1 Protopterus annectens
TTTCTTATGGGCCTTTTCCCTCTGGGCCTCTGCTGAAAATGGGCTATTGCTCAGAGAGACATCAAATGTCAAAATAATAAATAATTAATAAAGAAATATGTTGAGAATGACCTATAGCTGATGTTTTGTAATTTTTTTGTTGTTGTTGTTCAGTGTAATGCAGTGGTGTGTTTTAAAATGAATATTAACAGCAGACTTAGCACAATTATTAAAAGTGTACTTAACTTAAGAGCACTGTCATATCGTTGGAATGAGAAACCTAAATTTACTTCTATTGAGTAATACACTTGCAATTTATATATTGTGTGATTTAGACTTAATTTTTCTGTGGTGAATCTTGGTTTAAAATGTTGACCAGGTTTCTGTAATATTTTTGCCAAGAACCAGCAATGCTTCTCTGGAAAATAAATGACAATCAGGGTGGCTAGGTTCTTATTTAGTTGCAGTAATGCAGTTGGAACTAGTTAAGTACCACTTTTGTGCATTTAACTAAGCTGAGACAATATGTGCAAGACTAGTCCTGTATGTTACAGACAAATAACTATTTTGTTCACTTTGCAAGCAGTTAGGTTGAAATTTGATTAACCTTGGAGTTGCTTGCATATGCTTTTTTTTTGTCCAGAGACATTATTAGTAATCTTGCAGTATAACAACATCATATATCAGATTTTACTGGACATCAGTAACAAAAAAGAAAATCCTGCTGTATAACATACGTGCACAATGAAGAACATCAAGGTCAGGATTAAGAAAAAAAATGGTAACATAATAGCCACAAAGTGAAAAAAAATATCACAGTCAAGTAGCACAATGCAGCCCGAGAGAGAGAGTAAGTATGCAGTAAGAGTAATCATGCACTGATATGCTAGGGATAGCGTTATCAAAGGAAGTAATTAATCGATGAAAGGAGGATGAATCCGACAAAGAGTAGGTTGCACTATTGCAGATCATGTGACTAAATAGGCCTGGTAGCATGTGTATGACATTTCTGAGTTGATGTACAGCCACATATGCATCAACACGCAGCTAAGGGCACAGCTGAGAGCCCAGAAAAATCCCTACTGTGTTCATATTGTTTGGAAGGAAATAGGTGGCAAAGACAATTAGAAAGTTCAAGTAGAAGAACAGACAAAAGGGACTACAAACTGGGGCAGGGGCTTGCACACATGGAAAGGGAACAATATGATGAGGGATAGCCAGGGTGAGGAATGGTTGCTAAGCTGAACAGCAGTGCACCCAGCTAGATGTTAGTCTCCTGTGTGATTGCCGTCATGGCTGGACCCAGCCATTTGTGGCCTGTTAGTCAAAGCCGTGCAGCTGTGTAACTTTGCAAACAACATCAGGATGCACTCCATAGTGCCAATCCAGGTGTCCAACTAGTAGTCCATCACAGCCATCACCAGTCATTCTAATTCTTGCTGAATGCCCCAGGTGGATGACCTAATGAAGTTCATTGAGGGGGAAGCCTATAGTAATCCCAGGAGAAGCAGCAGCAGAGGGTACCAGCAAAATCCTGAGGATCCCCCAGCAGGATGATCTTCATCATCCTGCAAGTTGGCTGCCCTGGAGACCACTGAAGACCCAGTAGGTGATGACTGGTGTGGTGATTGTTGCTGCATCACATCTAGCTATGAAGCGAGTGTTGCATAAAATATGAGCTTAAGCTGAAAGAAAAAAACCCAATAAAACATCATAAATAATATAAATATGAAGATGGCCAAGCTAATGAGAAAAACAAAGCAAAAGTAATGATCAGTGGGTTGTGCTGCACTGGTTTGCAGTACAGGCCATAGAAGTTGTAAAATGCAGCCAACTACACAATGGCAAATGAAAAGCAATACGCAGTCCTTAGATACACCTGATACAGAACTACATACACTACAGTGCTGATATGATAGGAGGTACTCTGTCACTAGTGAACAGAGCAGAGGCACAGTGCATGACTGTCAACCATAGTGAGAACAATGGACATCAATGCTAGGCAATAAGTAGAAACCAGCCCACTCCAGAAGTGAAGGGTACTGCCCCAAGGAGATTACTAGCAGGAGGTTGATACCATGTGTTAACTGTTGGGATGCATGACACTGGGTGGCAGCAGTTCACATATAAGCAGCTCAGAATGCCAATATATACACACGGGTTATGTAAATTCTGTAGTAATACTGCATCCCAACATACTTCAGTCCACATGCGTCATTACATAGCAGGCTGACATTTGCATTCTCATGATTTGCCAAGCTTAAGTAGCACAGCCATAGATGATGGAATGAGCAGTCAAATAATATACCATGATAAGCTGACACTGGCAGAGTGACTCATCTGCCTTCTGGACAGATGGGTATGTACCACTAAACTACACTAACTGCACATGTACCAAAGAGGAGACCTACACTATTAATGGTAGTGTCACACTCACTGCCATTCCATTCTGCAAAACCCATGATTTGGAATATGTGGCAGTAGGAAGGGCAATAGTACTGATACACCTGCAGTGCAATTGTTATGATAGCAGCATTGCAAATAAGGGCAGCTGAGCAGGTAAGTCACAGATATACAGGTAATACAAAAATCTAGTGGGAGAAAAAAAAAGTACAGCATGCCTATGAATATCAAGAACTGCACACAGGTGTACAGTAAGGCCTACTTTATAAAATAATTTATCTGTTAGGCATACTTAGAACAGAAATTAGGCTCCTTCTCACTAATCTCATCTTTCTACTGGCAGACAAAGTCAGGGTGATGCCGCTCTAGGTTGCTGTCATAATTTCCACACTGCTCACCAGAGCAGGTGATGTCTGTGGCATCACTCTCTCTCCTGGCAAGACAGTGCCTGTATCAGGGGCCCTAAAAGAAGTTCCCCAAAAGATGGCCCTAATGGTATAGATGAAGGAGGTGAAGAAAAACTTGTTGCTCCCACCTGCATCATGTGGTAGCCGTTTCCAATGAGCTCATCCAAAATCCATAACCAGTTGTCAAGTTGATAGCAGAAAGGAAATAGTAGCAAATTTTTGAAGATGTATGTCTCGGAAAACAAGTGATACACATGGAAGGACAGCATGGCAGTGTGATGTAGCCCAATGTCATAACAAAGTAACATGACTATGATGGGCATGCAAAAGGAGAGACAGAAGCACATCCATCATGCATGGTGCTGCACCTTTCCTAGCAAGTGCATAGTATACCAGCATACTAATGTGCCATAGATCACAGCACAGGAGCCTCATGGTGCTTTGTGAGCAAATTGCAAAAGTCTGCAACTATGTGGGTGTCATAGATCTGCCCAGGCATGAGCTGACTGCCTCATAGGTTCATAGGTGTGCACTAGGCTAATGGCCCTGGAGCCTTTACAAGCCAAGCCCATGGGATTACCCTGGCATCATGCCACCCAACCTTAGTTCCCAGTGCCTCTGTCAAGTAGAGCCACTGGAGTGACCCCTGGGGTGAATTTTCTATTTCCCATCCACTCATCAAGATTTCTGTTGAAGAGGGCCAGTGAAGTGCTCTGTTTGACATGTATGGGAAGTCTATTCCATAGCATGGCAGTCTCTGGGTTATGAACCTGTCCCTCCAGCACATTCTGTTGATTGTGGTAATGAGGCTGAGGTCTCTGGAGCATGTGGTGTGGAGGGATTGGGATTTCTTTAGATGTATCACTTCTAACAGAACTGGGTCAGACATGGCTTTGTAAGTCAAGCAGAGATTGCCTCTAAGTAGGCAATATGAGACAGAGAATAGTTGGAATTTTTTGCGTCTGTCCATATAGGACAAGTATTTAAGGCCTAGAATCCTCTTTATGAGGTACTTTTGCGGCCTCTCCAGTTGTTGCAGGTGTCTAGTGATGTACATGCCAAATGGGGCATTGCACTCAATGATTGGCCTAATGAAGGAAGAGTAGAATGAGACAATGACCTCCTTCTTTCCGGATACAAAACCCTTATTAATGAGATGTGCCACATAGAAGGACTTTCTGACCACAGTGGCAATGTGGTAGTCGAAAGAGAGGTTGCTGTCAACCTGTGTTCCCAGATCTCTTATAATGCCTTCTATGTTCAGTGGACTATCATCAATGTGGTAATTCATGGGGACCGGGTTTTTCCAAAGGGTATGACAATACATTTTTTGGCCTTGAGCTTAAGGCCATGGTTCTGACATCAGTCATTGGTCTCAGTGAGACCTTTCTGTAGCATGACATCACTTGGGAAGTTAATAATAGCTCCCAACTTGCAATTGTCTGCAAACTTTGTCAGCCAGAGTCCCTTCATGTTGGCCTGGACTTTAGAGAAGTAGATACCAAACAGGAGAGGACCCAGGACTGAACCCTGTAGGACTCCACTTGTGACTGGTCGGCAGTCTGACTTGGAGTCAGCTACTTTCACACTGTGGGTTCTATCTGTGAGCCACTTTGCAACCCACCTAGTGATATAGGGGTTGATGCTTAGCTTACTGAGTTTTTCTGTTTCCTGAGTGGGGAATGGTATCAAAGACCTTGGCCAAATCAAGGTAGGCTGTGTGAACCACCTTGCCTTCATTCACAGCTCTGGTGACTGATTCAAAGAAGTCAACCAAGTTGAGCAGGCATGATCTGCCCTTCACAAAACCAAACTGTGTGGGATCCAGAGTTTGGAGATTCCCTATATCCTTGTTTATTATGTTCATGATGATGCGTTCCATAGCTTTGCATATAAGACTTGTTAGGCTAATGGGATGATAGTGCCCAGGGTCTGTACTCGCTCCTCCTTTGTAGAGAGGGATGACTGTAGAAGTGCGCCATTCGGTAGGGAGAAAGCCTGAGGTGAGGCTGTGATTGAACAGGGCACACAGGTGAGGTGCCAGTTCATTCTGTAGTTCATGTAGAACATAGTCAGGGATATTGTCAGGTCCCATAGAAGCTGTATTCTTGGACTTGGACAGTGCTGTTTTAACCTGTGCAGCAGTAATACTGGGTGCCTGGCAATCTATTGTTAATGTGATAGGTCTTTTGGGAGGGGGAAGAGGGGTAAAGTTGGCACTGAATCTGTTGGCCAGTATATTGGCAATATCTGTTGGCTCGGTATAGGAAGTACCATTGTGCAGTAGCTCAGAGCAAATCTGGGTAT
Source organism: Protopterus annectens (assembly GCF_019279795.1). Lineage (NCBI taxonomy): Eukaryota > Metazoa > Chordata > Ceratodontiformes > Protopteridae > Protopterus > Protopterus annectens. Next base: position 1,339,630,537 of record NC_056737.1, read on the forward strand.
TGCCATGGAGATTCTTTACATAACTGTAGAAGGCCTTGTGGTTGTCTTTACTATCTGCTGCAATTCTGTTTTCATAGCTAGCTTTACAGGATTTGATGATGGATCTCATCTTTTTGTTGAGGCTGATAAGGGAGTTTTTCCAGTCTTGGGACTTCACCTTATTCCGCATCAGTTTCTTCCTTCTGTTGTAAAGTTTGTTTATGGCAGGGGACCACCAGATTTGCTTCCTATTTTTGAAGGAAAGTGTCTTGGTTCTATTGGGTATGGTGAGATCCATGCATTTGTGTACGTGTTCGTACAGTCCATTGGTGTATGATTCAGAGATCATGCAACTATTCTCCATTTGCATGTGTGCCGTGAAGTTAGCCACCTCTGGTTTTAGGAGCCTAGAGTTAGCTTTGGAGATGTTTTTCATGGTGGTTACCTTTGCAGTGGGGGGGGGGGGATTTCCAAGGTGATTAGTTTGTGGTCAGATCTAACCAGGGAGGAGTTGACTACTGGTGTAGAGCAACAGTCACCCATGTTAGTAATGACCAGGTCAAGGATGTTGCTACCTCTAGCGGGGGTAAGAACAAGCTGGTCCAGGACATTGGAATTAATGAATTCCAGGAAATGTTGGGAAAGTGTATTAGTAGATGAGTAGTTTTCCCAGTTAAGGGAGGGGTAGTTGAAGTCACCCAGTATGAGAGTGTTAGGTTGGATCATAATATTCTCCATGGTGCTTAGTAATGTGGATTGTGAGTCTTGGGACATGGTTGGGGACTTATAGCAGGCTACGACCTGAATTGCTGTCTTACCCAATGTTATCTGCACCTGAAGTATCTCTGCTGCATTATGTTGGGCTACCAGTCTGGAGGTGTGTGCATCCTTTATGAATATGGAAACACCACCACCTTTGGAGCTTTGGTCCAAGTTCTGGGGCCGAAAGGTGTGGAATGAGTTATAGCCTGGTAGTGCAGGGGTGCTTTCTGCTGCCTTGAACCAGGTCTTTGTTACAGCACAAAGGTCAATGTTCTCCATTTTAAGGAGTGCTTTGAGCGAGTGCATTTTGAAATTTAGACTTCTAGCATTGAGCAGCATGACCCTCAGATTGCATTTGTTTGTAGCTGTTAAGGTGGTAATTTGGACTTTTGAACACCGCCTAAAAAAGGCACTATAGGGTTGACAAGAGCCATGGCCAGTATCCGGAAGCCCAGGGATGACAGATGCAGGCCATCTCTGACAAAGTATCGAGGTCTGTCAATCATGTCATCCCAGGCAGACAGATAATGGATCCCCTTAGAATTACACCAGAAACTTAACCAATTGTTGAAATTAGTCATTTTCTGCTTGTACTGTGCTATCATACTGGGTGATGGTAAGATGCTGCTCAGGGCTAGGGTCATACCCACCTATGCTACATAGCTCCTCCATGTCTCTTTTCATGTAGTCCAGGGAGGTCCATCTCAGCTCATTCACACCCACATGTACAATGACAGAGTCATAGTTGTACATGTTGTTGATGGACCTGACTGCATGCTTTATGTGGCAGATCCTGCCACCTGACAGGCAGCTGACTGTTACTTTCTCCTTATTCAACCTAGTGAGAGGGACATCAGTGTGTCTCAGTATCGAGTCACCTATGACTAGCGTGTCTGGCATGCTGTTTTGCCTTAGGGGCTTTGGTTGAGTGCCACACTTTTTAGGATAGTTATGTGTCTCGTGATTAGTGTTGTATTATGGTGGTCGAGTGCATTTCTGCCTTGGAGGTCTCTGCTGTTTGGATAGATTTTTATTCAGAGCCTCCACAAAGGTGGGTGTGTGGTTTGTGTTTTTATGTGAAGGCAGTGCTGGTGTGTGTACTGCAGGGCTATGTGTTCCATGTGGTGTGGTGCAAGTGTTGACCTTCTCCTCTTGACCAGCTATTCCGGTCTTGGCTGGAGAGTGCGTGGCTTCCAGTTTGGATATATAAGTGCATCTCTCACAAGTTGGAGTGTTGGGAGGTAAGAGGAGAGGGTTATCTGTGTATCTGAGACAGTTGCTACATTGCTTCAGGATGCCCAAGTTCACCAGGTTAATAGGAGAAAGCACAGGGAACTGACCTTTAGAGATGCCTGGAGGGGTGGGCATTAATAATAAGTACTGAAGCTGTTTCCTTATAGAACATTTAGTGCTGGTAGCACTTTTGTGTGCTACAATAATTGCTACAAGAAGTCTGGTAAAGTGCTAGACTAATAAGCTAGTAAAAGTGCAGTAGAGGAGAGAACTAGCAGATCTAAGGGAAAAGTTGAAAAGCAGACTTTGGCACTGCTCAGAATCTTACAAACAGTCTTGGATACAGCAAATCTGTATCTGGACTAGAATAGTTACAGGAAAGGTGGGAAACAAGTGCAAATGTGAGCTTTTAAACCAGAAAGTTGAAAGAGATGGAAAGACTGCTCAAACGGCCAATAAACTACAATTTCTGTGCCAGAAACCACTCCTCTTGTGGTAGATAGGATACCTCTCTTACTGACAAGCTTGAAGGCTTCCCTCTGACACAGAAAGGCTTGGAGGGCTCAGAAGCTTACAAACAGTCCTGGATACAGCAAATATGTATCTGGACTAGACTAGTTATAGGAAAGGTGGGAGATGAGAGCAAATGCAGGATTTAAATCAGAAAGTTGAAATAGATGGAAAAAAAGCTGCCCAAATGGCCAATGAACTACAATGTCTGGGCCAGAAACCACTCATCTTGTGGTAGACAGGCTACCTAGTGCTTACTACTCCCACTGATAAGCTAGAAGGATTCTCTCCAACTCAAAAAGGCTTGGGGGGCTCAGAAGCTTACAAACAGTCCTGGATACAGCAAATCTGTATCTAGACTAGACTAGTTGCATTAAAGGTGGGAAACAAATGCAAACACTGGCTTTTAAACTAGAAGTAGAAAGAGATAGAAAAACTGCACAAATGACCAATAAACTACAAGTTCTGGGCCAGAAACCACTCTTGTGGTAGATAGGCTACCTAGTGCTTACCACTCCCACTGATAAGGTAGAAGGATTCCCTCCAACACAGAAAGGCTCATAGCTTGCCATGCATGTGCGTGGGCAGGTATGGTCCTCATTATGGACTGTAGACCTACTTCCACTACTCTCTATTTTGCGTAGTTCAGAAACATTAAATGGAATTTACCACATTTGCATAATTATTGGACTATGAGCCCCATTTTAGTGAGATATAAGCAACTGTCTTCATTACCAGGCTCATCTCATTACTAAAAGAGTAATTGGATCTTTAGGAGTATAAACTGATCTACAATAGTTGTGTCAAGAGTTGGGATATTAGATGGCTTTACTTATTTCTTTTTGGGGTTGCTCAACAGTAACCTGTAGATGGTTCAACAACACAGAGGTGTTGAATGAGGAATGTGGACAGATAGGGTGCATGACAATATATGTCTAGTCTAGCTGATAAATGGCTGAAGGGCAGGGAATGCTGTAATAACCACTTTGGTAACTATCACAGACAGACAGGGACATGTTGGACTGCACATCCTCTACAGTGGTTCTGAAGACATACACAAATAATAAGGGGTATGAGATTCAGGCCTGCTACTGAAGTCAGAATTTAGATGCATCTATGGGGCGATGCATCTGTGGGGCATATGGTTGTTTTCATTGTATGAATACAGGCCTCTCTAGTGAGATCAAAGAACACAAGTTGCATCATAGTCTATCCCTAGACCATCCCAAATGGACTGCTGTGGTAATGCATAGTGACTTAGAGTGGGCATACTTCTTACAACCAAAGTAGCTGCATGGGTGCAGAGCTGGTACTGCTGATGATGAACATATTTATGGTCAGGCAATGACCATAAATGTATATCCCCAGGTATAGGAAGTTCTGTTGCACCAAAGCAGAACAATCGGCTTAAAACATTGTCCCCCCAAAACACTGAGGTGTTGCTGCATGTTCTACATGTACATGCACAGTGCTTTCTAAGACCTGATAATGCAGATAGGGGCTTGTGGAAGTATATGTGATGGGAATTTGTTGCAGATATCAATGTTGTAGGCCGTAACAGATCAACAGAATAAGTCCACGCAGGGTATTTGATATGATATGATATAAAATGATATGATATGAAATTATATGATATGATATTTCATGGGCACACAAAAGCCTGGAACATTTTACGGGGGATTATAGACACAGATTGGGGTCCACTGCAATAAACCTCTCTCAACAGCATAGTAGAGTTCCTAGTTTACCTGTGTGGGTACAGTGAGAGAACATTGATGCCTGGTGGAAACCTGGATGTGGGGATAGAACTGGTTGTAGTGTTACACATTTTTGTGGGATATGCCAGGTTGGTATCACCTAAAGTCACTACCAAGGTCTGTTGACACACCGCCATGATGTTCATCTGAATATTGACAACCACAATATTTCTTCTACAGGCAGATCTGAGAAGCAGACATGGCAGCATATTACGTAAGATTTGTTTATCTTTAGTCTGAGTATAATGTGTTCCCTGAAAAGCTTTTAAGGCAGTGCAGTGTGAGATTGTCACATATATGCAGTTGTACACATTGGCATTTCTCTGTGTGGTTTTACTTTTGTCATGGTTGTGGATATTCCTCAATGGAACAGGCCATGACAGATGTCATAGCAGCATCAGAGCCTGGTGATGATGGCAGCCTAACACTGGCACCTTCCGGGTGCACAGTAACACTGTCAGCAATGGATACAATTGAGGGCATAGTACCACATCCACTGACACAGGTGTGCTACCTGTAAAACCCACTCCCTCATCTCCACTTCACAGGAATGATCAGTCATAGGTAGAAGTCTAACGGAGTAAAGCATGCTGATTATCCACTCGTGCACAGATGCTAGGCAGTGTCACCACTGCAGGACATGACAACAGAACTCGGGAGCCATTCCTTTAGCTACTGATACCATGTCTCTTGCTTCATTACCTGAGCTATATGTCAGTCTGGGCATTAATCAACAGATGTGCAGGGAGGTAATAACAAACACAGACAAATGCCAGCAATGACATTGCAGTTATGATTAGCCTATTGTGTGCCATGTATGATTACATACATAACAGCATACAGTATTAGGATCACTTGCTTGCATAACTGGACAGATGCTTGGGGCCATTGCTGTCTCCATAGGGTCTTCTGCCTGCATTTGTCAAGGATGATGCCTTTCCAATGGTCAATGACCCTTTGTCACTACTGTGGGTAAATGCTACAGTGCAGGTACCATGAGATTGCACAGTGTTACATCCCCCACATCACCTAGCAGTGGTAAGCCTGGTGTGGCACAATGGGGATACCCTCAAAGACAAAGAAAATTTGGTGGTCATTGATATGGCTTAGCCAGGCAATCATGGAAATGCATTTCCATATTATCCTTGCCATCAGGTGTCAGAGTCAATGCTATTCCTTAGAGGCTGAGCCTGGTCATGGTCTGCATAATTCATACTTGAGGATTCTTGTCACATCCGTGCCGATGCCATGCAACTCCATCTACTACAGTACCACAACTGTACAAGTACCTACAATATCTAGCCAACTGCCTCCCTCAGGAAGCTCCACCTCCTCACTGCGTGAATGTGTCAAAAATCATTAAAGTTAGTTTCACCCAGTGCAAAATGTGTGAATGCTGTCCAGTGAAACTAGCTTCATCAACAGTGGAGGTTTGCCTTTTTTACCATTGTTGTGTGACCTTGGATCTGGTATATATTAGTTCAGATGTGTGGGTGGTGCCCCCCACATGGGCTTACAGGGGGGCTTGCCCCTTGGAAAAAAATGTTTTCTTATGTTCTCCAAAGGTAGTTTCAGCAAGAAGTTTTCCAAACATTTACCATTGCCTTTGGCAGGTTAACATGATTCCCCTCACTGAGTAGTATGCCCAGATCCCCCAGTAACCAAGCCACGTAATACAGATATTTCCATATTCTTAACCCATCCTTATTTTCACCTAGTAGCCATTGCTGAGCTCTGTCACTGTGGTCTTTTGCTTGTGCAAATGATGACAACACTGCCCTACTCATGCCACTGGTTTAGCTTGGTTGGATTATGTTTCATAAAAATCATTGCTAGTCATCACACTGTACTGCATAACCTGAGTGCACTAATGTATCCAAAAATTATACTCTTTGTTGTCTATATTCTGGGTCAAAATTCTTTTTTTTTTTTTTTTATTGTTTTAACATATAAGGTTAAGAGAAATACAATAACAATTTTATAAAAGTAATTATAAATAGGTAATCATATAATATTCAACAAAACAACTAAAGTATTTACAAAGACATCCACTAGAATCAGATCAATTATCAAAACTAAAAATGCTATTGAAATTAAAATATTTTTTAACATTATTTGTTAAATATCCCATACAAATAAATAAAATGTTTTTCTCTGTTTGTTCTAGTCCTGTGTGTTTTATTTCATATGGCAATACCTATATTCATAAACATTTTCATATTTCTGTCAACGAAGGAGGTGTATCTGAAATCCAATTTCTAGTTATTCTTTTCCTAGCCACTGCTAGAAATAGACCATAACAAAAGAAGCTTAACCTTTACTTGCTTTGAGGGTGTTGTGTGTGTTGAGGTATAAGAGAGAATAATGAAATAAAATTATTAGTAAAAAGTAAATGTCATTAAAATTAATTGACTAAACTTCATCTTTTCAATTTTATACAAGTCAAAAACATAAGCACAGTCAAAACATATTTACACATTTTTACATTTATTATCTTATTATTATCTTTATTCATCATTAAAGGTGTATAAAAGTTTATAAAAAAAATTATGTGTAAAAAAGATCTAAGACAAAAGAAGAATGTAGGTTCTATAAGCAAGTTCCAATATATATTGTTTATATTGTTGATTTTTTGGGTGTTCCCATTGAGAAGTCAATCAGTGTTGGAATAGATTCTTTTAACAGTTATAGACATTAAATCTATTTTTTAATGAGGGTACATATTTAGTAAAATCACTAATGAGAATATTTTTATATATATAGGTAGGCATTTTTGTATTTTTCTTCATTGAATATTAAACTAGAAATACTTTTTTAAATTCATCATGTTATCAAATAGAGACTGTATAGAAGAATTAGATCCTGCTGATGTAATTAGAACACATCATCAAAAAAAAAAGATGAATTTTGTGTATTTTTATTTATTTTAAAAAAAACTATGTCAGTAGTAATACTGTTTCTGATCAAATTAGCTCAAGGCTCCATTACTAAAGTGATAGTGGAGAAAGAATCACATCATCCTTTTTTTTTAAAAATGGGGGTATTTTGTGAAATATATATGTACCTCTACCTATAAATAAGCGCCTTTTGTATAAATGTTCAATTAGATTAGATTTTTACAAATGCATCCTTTCGAGAAGTTTTAAGTGTTCATTAAGGTAAACAGATAGTCCCAACTTACTGAATCAAATGCTGAACTTATATCAAGTTAAATCTTTCTTTTTCCTATTTGCAAAATCTAAATCTATAAAGTTAAAGTTCTTTATATTATCAAAAGTATTTCTATTTACAATGAAGCTGATCTATATCTATTCTATAATGTGCCGAAATGATTGTCTTCAATCTACATAAAAAGATACATATAATAATCATAAAATCAACATAATATAAATTTCCAGATAAGAATATGAAGAACATCTCTTTTGGATCTTTATTAGTTTTAAAAAATAAAATAAATATTGCCAAGATTAGATGGGGGTTATCTTTAAAGTTTAAATAAAAAATTTATGTATTAATGAATATATGTTTTAGAAAGGATTTTTTATATTCTTCTGGTATGATACCATCAGTCATCTCGGTGTTTGATTTAAGCCATTTTATTTGTGTAATTATTTCTGTAATAACTGTATTGTCCATACCTTGTCCTAATTGTTGTTTAATCTGTTGTTATTTGCTTTTATTATATTTTGTGGTTATAATTCCTTTTAGTTTATCTTAAGGTTATTATTTAATATTTTATGGGTTAATTTCTGAAAAGTAATTCTAAAATCTAATTAGCATTTCTGGTATACTAGAAACATTCTTTCTTTCCCCCTTTAAAAAAAGATTTATTGATATGGTTATTTTATTTTTTGTTTTATTTTATTATTAAGTCTAGTGGGGTATTTTGAACAAAACAGAATAAGACAAAATTATGTATTTTCTATTAGCTAAAATTATGATATATTTCTCTCTTTTCTTTGTATTTTATTTTAGTTTGTTTCTTTCCTCAATAACTTTCTTTTGTTTTATTTATTAATTTTCAATATATGTTGATAAGAGTCTAATTTCTTATAATATCTAAATAATTCCTTTTCCCAAGATTATTATTTACCCATATACCATCTGATACTTATAGTATAATTTTAAGGCATCCCAAACATAAACAATGATACTCAATGGAGACTTTAGGAGCAAGTTATTTATGTTCAAAAATGTTTTATATCTGAAAGTATATATTCTTTGTAGTCTTTTGAATGATATCTAAGCATGCTGGTGATTTTGATCTGAACATATCATCAATTCAAAATGATTTCAAAACAATTGAATTATGATCAGATATAGGGATATGAAATGATTTAACCATGTTAAAAATCTGTTACCATCTAAAGAGAAATAAAGACCCTTTTGTTTTTTGAATAAGTTTTAAATCTGTTAGAAATGAAAAAGATTTTATGATTTTGAATCTATCTGATTATTAATAATGATAAAAATGTAAGAATTAGCAAAATCCTTTTAAATGTTTCTTATTAGATCTAATCCCTTTCTCTTAGTATTAGTTTCAGTATGTATATAAAATTAAAGTCACTAAGCTAAAATAATATCTCTATCAGAGAATGATATGATCTATGAAAGAATTGTTTTCACTGTATTAATACCTCAATATCCAATATCCAATTATTAATAGTTAAAGTAAGTCTCCCATTAATTTTGTATATTGTAACCATACAAAACATTCCTTGTCAATCAATATAACTTATAATGGTTAGAAGAATGGGCATTTTTTTATTCCATAAAAATAGCCACCTCTTTCTGAGTGTACTCTGGACTACCAATACCGTATATTTGTTTGTATTAGTTTATCAATATCTTTTTTCAAGAGATGGGTTTCTTGTAGGAAGATTCAGTTACTTTTATGCAAAAATTAATGTATCTTATTAGGTTGTTCTTTTACATGGGATTATTCAATCCATTAATGTTTAAAGAAATTCCTTGCTTCACGATATTTTTATTTTTAAAGAATCTTATCTTATGGATCAAAATAATAAAGTGTAAATAGAATAAAATATTGTATTCATAGAAATTGTTATAAATCATACTTCATAGTTGCGAGACTTCTCAGAAACATTTATATACATATCTACATACACACATACACACACACACACACACACATACACACATATATCATATATACATATATATATATTATATATATATATATATATATACATATATATACATACATATATATATATATATATATATATATATATACACATGCATACACACACAGACACACACACACACACACACATACACACACACATACACACACACACACAAACACACACACACACACACACACACACACACACACACACACACAACACACACACACACACACACACACACACACACACACACACACACACACACACACACACACACACACATATATATATATATATCTTCTTCCAGTAGAGAGTTATAAAATTATTTATGCTTCAATCAGATTAATATTAAATGAGTTATAGTAATGAACAAAACTCAACATTTTGTCCCAACTCAACTCCTATATGAATCTTATATTTTACTGTGTCTATATATCAAAAAGAAAGTATATATATATATAAAGAAAAAAAAAAGAAAGTAGAAAGTAAAAAGGTAAAGGCAGAAAAAAAAAAAAAAAAGAGATGTAAAGCTATAGTATATATAATAGTATATTACTTTCTGTTTATATTAATAGAGTTAAATATAAAACATATTATTTACTATTATTTAGTTCTAATTATTATTAGTTAAAGCATGACAGATTATTTACAAACAAGCATAAGCAGTGTAATCAAGAAAGTATAATTAGGTAGTGTCATTCCTGTATCTGTGATGTGTCAGTGTGATATCTAGGTCAAAGGTGAGACTAAGTAGCTCATGGACACTGTGCATGAGACAGCCCACATCCCAGATTGTCTCTCTTAACATTTTAAAATAAAACATATTATTTACTATTATTTAGTTCTAATTATTATTGGTTAAAGCATGACAGATTATTTACAAACAAGCATAAGCAGTGTAATCAAGAAAGTATAATTAGGAATAGCATTTGAAGAACATATAAACTTTTAAAGGAAAAAAATGTATCAAATTACTGACCTTATTTTTCCTCTTCAGAAAGAGAAACAAGTTAAATCACAGCTTGCCATTAAATCTCCAGATATTTTGACTAGTTATGAAACAAAACATTTCTTTGAAAATATTTGTTGCTTCTTGAATGCAGGAACTATATTTAAAAAGATTAATAATAAAATAAAATGATGAAAAAACATAGTACAAATCATTTGTTCAGTTGCCAGTCTCTTTAACGAAGGACTAGCCCATTCCATTTCTTCTATTTTTCCAAAATTTTATTTTTGATAAACAGTAAAGCAGAGTCTAAGTCATCGAAAATGTTAGGACCATCAGGAAGGAAGATTTTGGAAACAGAAGGTATGTTTTAAACTGTGCTTTTAAGCTTTTTAGCTAATACCATGGAAGAATAGTCATTGTCAAAATGCACAGTTGTTTCATTAATCTTAACAAGAACCATCTCTTTATCAAAGATGATAGAAATCTAACTATAACTGATCTAGGATAGTCGATACCTAAAGAGAATGCTTCTGAGCCATGTTGTTAAAAAAGAAGTAATATTGTTACCTTCAATATTTTCTGGCAGTCCAAAAATAATAATGTCGCCTAGATCTATTTTCCAGGTCATCCAGCTTTGTTTGTAAATGTGTATTTTGTTTCAGCAGAAACTCAATGTTGATTTCCTCTTCTTGTATTCTATTTTCCATGTCATTCACAGCTTCTTCTATGCCTGTCATCTGGATCTTCTGTTGTTGCAGGTCCATATGTAACAAGTCTATTTGTTTTGTAGTTTTTTCTATGAAAGTGTCTATTTTAGTATCCATTTTATCCATTTTAGCAGTAAGTTGCTGGACTATAATTATCAGAGACTGAAGTTCTTTCTTGATGCTGGAGTCTTGAGAATTTGTCTTACTGGAACTCATTTCAGACTGATAAACTGACAGGAAAATTTCTTTAGATATAGTTCAAGAACTATATAAAGCAAACATATTTAGAAAGAAAATTACTTCAAGAATTAATTTTTAAGTAATTAATTCCTGTCAATGTAATGAAATTGGTGGAGCTGAAGAAATCTGCTGCTATCCTGTGTTCATCCTTGGCCACGCCTCCTCTGGGTCAAAATTCTCAGAGATGGCTTTTCTTCACCAGTGCGAGAAAATATTACACCCACCTCAACCTTGCACTTGTTCCTCCCTGCAGCCTGTCCTCCATTGGCTCCTCACCTAATACTTCCTCTTCTATGGCATTGATCTGTTTGACCCTCTGATGGTGATCCCCTGTTCAGGCTGTCTGCATCCCACCTCGATGTGGGTTCCTTATTTATGTCATTAGCCATGGTATCAGGTCATGTCCAGCACCGACAGTACGGTGTCCCTGTAGGACTTTCTTTCTAACACATAACATTGCTGCAGGTCAGACATCCACCATATGCGGAAACTGTAGGAAGTGACTTGATGGCATACTGACACATTATAAATAATAAACTGTGCATTGCATACCATCTGCAGATGATATAATGGAAATTCTGAGATTTTATATACCAATACCAATGTGGACCGCACAGGGCATTGATAGCAATGTGTGCGAGGTCATTGGCCCCTAAAACCTCCAGGAAATGGGCAATTGCATAGAATGGCTGTATTGTGGTGCTTCATCTTTGTCTCTTGGAAACCACGTGAGCTTCTCCACATGCTACAGCATGACATTAAGAAATGGGTGAATTTTTTGTGAGGCTGATGTCTGTGATATGCTCACTGTATCCCCTGATGACTATTAGAAGATCAATATAGCAAGGGTGGTGAGTGCTACACATACCTTAGTTTTCACAGGGAATAGTACTCCATAAATCCCATGGGATTCCATATGAGGATGACTTATGTCTACCATCTCCTGCATGGTGTCTCTGTCAACATGTTAGGTGTAGTTAGATCCAATTATGACACAGATGGTGATGATGAACATGACTGTGGGCATTTTTTTGTGAATTCAGTCCATAACATATACTGTGCCGATACTGTAAATGCTTTTCTTGGCATCTTAATACAATCTGTACCTCTGTTAATGGAGAAATGATGGTGGACAAATTTGTTGCCTGAAGTGTCATATTGTGCAATGTTTATACAATTCTGCATCCCTATGCCATGCTGTTTATTCTCATTTTTAATCAAAACTGATCTCATTAGCATAATGTCACTTATTTCTGTACAAAATGCCATCATTTGCATAGGATGCTGAATTATAGCTCTCAACCTCTTAGCACAAAAAATCTTGACAAAGCCCAAAATAGGGACAAATTTTAAATATTCATTTTATAAATTTATAAAATTGCTAGAATAAAAGGTCTTGTGTTACCATGCACTTTCTGAAGGATATGAAGTCTGACACTCAAATGCCTATCAATCTTTAGTGAATTCAGTCCTCACTGATTTGCTGCAAAAAGCTGGAAAATCACAAATTTTGTAATGAAAATATGGGGCAAAAATCTGGACATTCTGTGAACATCTGGACAGTTCGCGGTATGTGCGGAATAGCAGTTTTACCCATGCTGGTCCTGTGTCTTTGGAAAAGTATCACCATGCTGATTGCTTTGCATTGCAATATTTCTTACAACAAATTGCAATAATGTTTCTGAATCCTAGGCCATGAGTAAATTCAGAAAAAAATTACTCAAGTTATGAGATAAGAGATATGAATAATTGCAAACTCTAATGTAATTTCAAAAATACCATGATATTATAAGACAAAAAGGGAGAAAATAGTATGGCTGTGCTTTCTGTAATTATTTTGTTAAGCACACAGATGAAGAGCTGCAAAGGATATTTGATGAATATATTTATCTCATTCAGTTCTTCTTAAAGTATTAATACCAACAGCACTCCCACAGGTAAACAAGGCATATCCTGAGATTATTACAGAGCTTATTAAAGAATCAGCAAGAAAATTAAATTAAATTCCAAAATATAGCCTGCTTATAAAAAATGCATCATATTAAAAGCACCTGTGACAGTCTTACTGAAACTAAATATTCATAAAGATTTTGTACATGAGGGATGTATTTGAAAATATGTTTTCTGCATTTTCAGTATTTCTTACACATATCTATATCTTTCTCTCTCTCTCTCTCTCTCTATATATATATATATATATATATATATATATATATATATATATATATATATATATATATATATATATATATATATATATATATATATATATACACACACATTGTGATTACTCTGAACTGTCTCCTGTCAGCATTATTTGAATAACACCTTATCAAAATTATTTGAAATGATGCTGTGTGACCTTTTGGAAGAAGAAAGTAGTTACAGTAGAGCATGTCATTTATATCTTCAAGCACATTTTAAAATATGGATATTTCAAACTACTCCATTTTTTTAGTTGTTGAGAGATCCATTATGGCCTGTCATTTAGCATCTTGATTTTTGTAAGACATTCAACATCACAATTTAAGAATAATCAAACCATTAGTGATTACTCCACTCACCTTAACTATTATATGGAGGATTTCTGAATAGTTGTTGCATGAGCCTCAGACAACTGTGACCAAAGAAGTGACGTCTGATTTAAGTGCAGTGCTGGTGACATCCCAAAGACAGCATTTTTTCACCTGTTACTATTCAATATACTTAAAGGCCTGAATTCAGACAAGTTACTATGAGATGTATACCTTGCAGTAACCTTTCCCCAATCCGAGTCAGGCTTAACTAAGTCTTTTGCATGAAGACATGCAGCAGTGTGGTGGGCTGTCTCTGTGGCCATACTGCATGCTAATAAGGCACTTTGAGGGAGTGACATATGCTAATTAGTCATGCAATCTCCACAGGAAATGACTGTGGTTAAGGATTTACACAGCTGAGTGATACAGGGAATCACCTGGTTGCATAAATAGCATGGCTACTATTGGCCTCTCACAGTGCTGAGCACAGCCAAAATGCCATGTTCATCCATCTCAGTGGAGGTAAGTACTGAAGGGTTTAGCAGACAGGTAGTATTAGGCTGCATGTGTGTCTCTTTGTATATCTTTCTCTCTGCCTCAGAGGTTAGAGTGGGGGGATTAATGAGGAGATAGGTTAGGCGTGTGTGTGTGTGTGTGTGTGTGTGTGTGTGTGTGTGTGTGTGTGTGTGTGTGTGTGTGTGTGTGTGCACGCATACATATGCGTGTGTGTGTTTGTGTGTGTCTGTGTGTATGTGTGTGTGTGTGTGTGTGTGTGTGTGTGTGTGTGTGTGTGTGTGTGTGTGTGTGTGTGTGTGTGTGTGTGTGGATAAATTGGTGAGATGGGTGAGTGTGTCCTTCAGAGTGCAATTGAGTGGGGAGGGGGCTGTGCATGTGTGTGTGTGTGTGTGTGTGTGTGTGTGTGTGTGTGTGTGTGTGTGTGTGTGCGTGTGTGTGTGTGTGTGAGTGCACGTGTGTTTATGTTGGTTGGGGTAGCAATCCCACTTCCACATAACCCTAGTCTAACGGGTAAAGCCTGCAACAGCAGCTCAGGAGGAACACTAGTCACTATGGATAAGTCTGAAGACAAGGGTTGGGGAGAACACTAGACAACTATTATTAAATGTCTATCTTGTACCTTAATAGCAATTACACATACCACTGGTCAAGGGAGAACACTAGATGCCATGCACACCCTATATCACATGTCTTAAAG
Source organism: Protopterus annectens (assembly GCF_019279795.1). Lineage (NCBI taxonomy): Eukaryota > Metazoa > Chordata > Ceratodontiformes > Protopteridae > Protopterus > Protopterus annectens. Next base: position 1,339,645,559 of record NC_056737.1, read on the forward strand.
ACAATAAATTAAAAAAAGGAAAATTGAGCGAGGAACGACTTAACACCCGGGATACTATAAGTATTGTGCCTTAATGGTACTAAAAAGGATTGCAAACATGTGCCCTCCCACCATAGATATTAGTCCTCTGCACCACCTACACCAGGGGTGTAATGTTAAAAAAGTTAAGTACATAAGGAGGAAAAGGTCTTTGAACACTGTACCCATGTCAGGGGAAACAGCACTATTAACCTACTGCATTAACTGACAGGTTATTACACCTTGTGTATTGCCCACCTGCACTAACTGGCAGGTTAGTGCACTACTGTGTATTACCCTACTGTACTAACAGGGTAGTGCACCACTGTGTATTACCCTACTGCACTACCTGACAGGGTAGTGCACCACTGTGTTTTACCCTACTGCACTAACTGACAGGGTAGTGCACCACTGTGTATTACCATACTGCACTACCTGACAGGTTAGTGCACCACTGTGCATTACCCTACTGCCTTACCTGAATGGTTAGTACACCACTCTGTATTTCTCTCCTGCACCAAATGACAGGTTAGTACACCACTGTGAATTACCCTACTGCACTACCTGTCTGGCTCATACACCACTGTGATTTACCCCACTGCAATACCTGACAGGTTAGTACACCGCTGTATATTACCCCATTGCACTACCCAACAGGTTAGTACACCACTGTGCATTACCCTACTGCTCTACCTGACTGGTTAGTACACCGCAGTGTTTTACCCTATTGCACTACCTGCCAGGTTAATACATAACTGTGTAGCAACCTACTGCCCAACCTGACAGGTTAGTACACCACTGTGTATTACCCTCCTGCACTACCTGACAGGTTAGTACACCACTATTACTCCACTGCATTACCTGACAAATTAGTACACCACTGTGTATTACCCTACTGATAGTTTAGTACACCACACCATGGCATATTACCCAACTGGACTACCTGACAAGTTAGTGCACCATTGTGTATTACCCTACTGTACTACCTGCCAAGTTAGTGCACCACTGTGTATTAGCCTACTGCCCTAGCTGACAGGTTAGTGCACCACTGTGTATTACCCTACTGCCCTACCTGACTGGTTAGTCCACCACTGTGTTTTACCCTACTGCACTACCTGACAGGTTAGTACACCACTGTGTATTAACCTACTGCCCTACCTGACAGTTTAGTAGACCACTGTGCAGTACCCTATTATGCTACCTGACAGTTTAGTACACCACTGTGTATTATTACCCTACTGCCCAACCTGACTGGTTAGTCCACCACTGTGTTTCATCCTACTGCACTACTTGACAGGTTAGTACACCACTGTGTTGTTAACATATAGTAAGGATCTTAGGTATTATTCAATGCTGGCAGCAGTTTGTGAGTTATAATTGGAGAAGGATCGGGATCATAAGCTTTACCACTCAACCTCATAGCACAAGAAATCTACACAAAGAGAAACTTAATGGTGGGACAAAGACAGAAATCAGGGCTAGATTTTAATCATTCCTCTTACAAGCTTCGAAAGTCACTGATATAACAGCTGCTGTACTATCATACATTTACTGAAGGATACAAAGAATGAAATTCTAATGTCTGGCATTCATCTTTGATTAAACAGGAAAGGGAAAATGGATACATAGGGGACATTCTGACAACACAGGGACAGGTATGGGGAATGTGGTGTGTGTGTGTGTGTGTGTGTGTGTGTGTGTGTGTGTGTGTGTGTGTGTGTGTGTGTGTGTGTGTGTGTGTGTGTGTGTGTGTGTGTGTGTGTGTGTGTGTGTGTGTGTGTGTGGGTGTGTGTATCTGTGTCTGTGTGTGTGTGTTTGTGTGTGTGTGTGCATATATATGTGTGTGTGTGTGTGTGTGTGTGTGTGTGTGTGTGTGTGTGTGTGTGTGTGTGTGTGTGTGTGTGTGTGTGTGTGTGTGTGTGTGTGTGTGTGTGTGTGTGTGTGTGTGTATGTGTGTGTGTGTATATGTGTGTGTGTGTGTGTGTGTGTGTGTGTGTGTGTGTGTGTGTGTGTGCCTGTGTGCATGTGTACTATGTGTAGGAGCATGAATGAGGAAATGCCTGCTAACATGATGCATCATCTGCCAGTGTTAACGACTAAGGAAAGCACTGATTTGTACACATGGTAATTAACAGTTACTCAGAAATATGCAAATGACCTGATAATGAGCTCTTTCCTCATTTCCTAATGTGCCTTTAAATTTGATAAGATTGCATTGTGGACATAGGACCTTTTTACTGCATGTCTTAACTTGAGTGCTGGGGTTCTTTATGCATTCCAGAGATTTTGATTCTGCTATTTAGTCTACAAATAATCAGGATGTCAAAGTCTAGGGGACAGATTCCAAAGGACTGGTGTGACTCTGTGGAATGTACCAATTAAAGTGCAATTAATCTGCTGACCAATTTAATATGAAAATGAAAACAATGTGGAATTCGCAAACAGGTGATCAGTAATCACCAAGTATCAAGTTAAGGCACAGAAATGCCCATAGATAAGTGCAACTATGAAGGCTAAATCAGAAGCATGCACTCTGCCAAAAGGAACACTGCAGAAGAAACAGCAGTCCACTTTGGAAAAGGCATATAGGTTATAACATGACACACAAATATGTTGCAGATGGTAAACAAATGCACTTGTGTGGTATATAATGGAGGATAAGGCAACTAATGTCCCATCAGTCTGACAAGCCTTATCTGCAAGGCCATGGAGCGTATTATCATGGAACTTATAAACAAAGACATTGGCAACCTTCAAACACTGGACCCCACCCAGTTTGGGTTTGTGAAGGGCCGATCTTGTCTCCTGAATCTGATTGACTTCTTTGAATCAGTCTCCAGAGCCATGGACAAGGGTAAGGTGGTCCACACAGCCTATCTAGACCTTCCCAATGCCTTTGACACCATCCCCCACTCTGGAATCATAGATAAACTTACTAAGTTGGGCATTAATCCCTATGTCACCCAATGGGTTGCTAAATGGCTTACTAATAGAACCCACACTGTAAAAGTAGCAAATCCAGCTCCAGACAAGTGACAAGTGGAGTACCTCAGAGTTCAGTCCTGGGGCCGCTCTTGTTTGGCATCTACTTCTCTGAAGTACAGGTCAACACTAAGGGACTCTGGCTAACAAAGTTTGCAGATGACTGCAAACTGGGAGCCATTATTGAATCCCCAAATGATGTGGATACTCTACAAAAGGGCCTTACAGAAACAGATGCTTGGTGCCAGAGCCATGGGCTCAAGCTCAATGCCAAGAAATGTATTGTTATCCCCTTTGGGAAAAAACATGTATCCATGAATTACCATATAGGTGGCAGTACACTAAACACAGAAAGTGTGATAAGAGACTTAGGGACACAGGTGGACAGTGGTCTCACCTTCGATAACCACATCACAACAGTCAGGAAATTCTTCTATGTGGCACACCTCATCACGAAGGGCTTTTCATCCAGAAAAAGGAGATCATTGTCCCACTGTACTCATCCCTCATTAGACCCATTATAGAATCCATTTGGTATGTACCTCTCAAGACATCTGCAACAACTGGAAAGGCCTCAGAAATACCTCACTAAAAGAATCACAGGCCTAAAGCAGATGAAAAACTCCAGCTATACTCTGTCACATATCGTCTACTCAGAGGCGATCTCTGCTTAACATACAAGGCCATGTCAAACCCAGAGCTGTTGGACATGCTACATAAAGAAATCCCAATCCCTCAGAGCTACATGCTCCAGGGATCTAAACCTTGTCATCACAATAAACAAAACATGCTGGAGGGATAGGTTCCTGACCCAGAGACTCCCCAGACTCTGGAATAGATTGCCCATACATGTAAAGCAGAGTGCCTCTTTGGACCTCTTCAAGAGGAACCTTGACGATTGGATGGGAGAAAGGAAATTCACCCCAGGGATCACGTCAGTCACCCTGCTAGACAGGGGTCCAGGAAAGTAAATAATGTGGGAAGAAATAGCCAGGGAATTGTTATGGCTAGGCTTGTATAGGCCCTAGGGCTGATAGCCTAGTACCAACCTATGAACCTATGAAATAAAGGTAGCATGTATATGAAGACAACTCATAATTTGTAATGTGCAAACTAAGCACATACTGATACTACATTAATATACAAATGTATAATTATATGCAATATTGCATATTCTGATGGGGGAGATGGGGGCATTAAAATAGTCAAAAACATTTTGGCAATGTGGCATATAACGTTAATTGTTTATCTAAACAAATAATGTGGGTAGCGGGACATTTGAGGGGAATGCATATAACAGACACCCCAAGGAGTTGATGAGCTAGGACATTAAAGGTTGAGCCAGGGTAAAATGGGGTGACACATACAGAAGAAATAAAGGAAGATAAGAATAGTTATAGCTGCACAGGTACTTTATCTATTTCTTTATTTTTTTAAGAATTGCCCCCCCCTTATATAGAAAAAAGAGATACTGAGTTGCTGATAAATGGTGGAGGAGAATCGGGTTGGGAAGAAACACATAACATAAAGGACAACACATATCACTGCCACAGAGTGTGTGGTACAAAATAGTTAGGATTTGGCACACAGGCAATAAATTTGCAGACCTCACAGGAGCGGTCATGGTAAGTTAATAAAGCATGGCAGTTGTGCAGCCTACAAATGGTCCACTATTCTAAAAAAATGAAAATATGCACATAACATGCTGTGGTGCTGTCAGCTGTGTGTGAGCACCTTATGGGGAATCTGGAATGACTGATAACGTGATATATGGAGGAATGTCTGTCCAAAAAGGATACCACAGGATTGACATACCTATGTTCTAGGATTGCAGCTCTAGACATGTACATAAAATTACATAGGCTGCAAGTAAGACAGATCCAGACACAACTAGGATCACAGGGGCAGAAATCAGGATTCAACTACCAACCCTACAGGTGAGAGACAAACATCTGCCCACTAAGTAACATTGTGTTCTGTTAATGAAGCAGCAACATTCTCCTGCAGCAGCAAAAAAAGGCATCAGTGCACAAACAAAAGAAGCTGCAAATGCATGCAACTGAAATGTCATAAAGTAATGTGTCATCTGTGGACAATAATCATGCCTACAGAATGTATAACACACTTGTGTACATGCTTACTGTTGTTGATATGTTACAATTACTTTACAAGTACAACAAGCACAATGTCTTCTATTATGGTTCTGTACAGTACACATATGGTGATGTGGGTCTACTGTGACCACAGTATCGTAGCTGGACATCAGTAATGTGATGTGTTACGTTTAACATCACAAAGACAGGACTATATGCACACAAGCCAAATAAAAGGCCAAGTGTTCGATGTGAATGACATACACATGGGAATGTAAACCTGTGTTATTGTACTAGAATTGTGGTGCCCAAGTACATGTCAGCTGTCTACAGAAAGGTGACCTGCAGCTGCAGCATAGTACCTCTACAGGCTGGCCATGCAACTGTAACCAGTATGTGTAGTCACACATCGCACAAGAAGAGAGACATGCTATGTCAACGTCTACCATATGTGCAAGGTATTATATGTACTCATCCAACAGAATGTGACTGATCATGTACAGAGAATCTAATGCATAGTAGCCATTGTAAACATGTGCATATGCCCTATACAAATGCCCTATACACATGCATAGTAGCCAATGGAAAGCATGTGCATAGGTCAAAAGGATTACACATAATGTGACATCTAATCTGAGTAAACACATCCATGTGTAAATATATGCAGCAATGCTTCTTGTGGAGAAAGCATTGATTGCTGTCAGCTAACCACTGGCATATTTGCTGAAGTATGTAGTCACTGTAAGTCAAAAGGATGTGTGTATACATGTAAGGCACATTTGTGTGGGAATGAGGCACAAATGTTACTGTATAACATGAGTAAATGTATTTAAACAATGGTGAATTATAAAAACAATCTGAATATGAAGTCACATGTACAGTCATGTAAACCAATGGAAACAGGCATCATGGCTGCAAATTTGTAAAATAACAATTTTGCACGTGTGTGGGGAAGGGAAATATGGAAATGCATGTGCAGATAGAAGTTGTCATATCATAATTGTGATGATCGCATATGTACACAACACATAGCAGAGCATGGTGTTATGAGGAGCTGCTAGGAATATGTGATGCATATGTGTAATGCAACAATACAACAATGTATTCCAAGGAGAGATTGTGACAAGTTGTGCACAAAGAAAATTACAGCTCAAATCATGCATAATGCAGATGATATCAGGCCATGTGGAACCGCTAAGAGTACAAAAGCATGATGATGAATGCAACTGTGAAGAGATAATTTGTAGTCCTGCAATCAGAGAGTGGTCACTGGGCCACAAATACACTCAGTCCTGTGAAAATAGCACACAGCTGTAATGTGGTACAATGTAACATGGATGAATACCTTGAATTTTGGACACTGCAATCTGTTGGGAAGTGCAACACATTGGTATGATGCAATACACAGGAGTCAGAGGCATGCATGCAAATGCAGAGGTGCAGAAGTGGTGCACGTATATAGTGCGTGTGTATACCTCTCAACCGTACTGACTTCCTTGGTATTTACCAGTTTTAAAAGAAAAATAATGGAGTGCCACAAATTTCCAAGTGGCCCCTTCAATTTCCAATTTTTTTTTTGTTTTAATTTTAAGTTATGGCTGACATCAGCTTAATGAGGCAGTGCCTGATTGCCTGTAAGTTAGACCCAGAGACTTTGGGGTGGGACTGTCACAAATATAGTAGTTTTAAACAAGCTGAACACTGTCTATAACACTCCATATTTACCCACCAGGTGACATTTTTATGGTGTTGTCATATTCTCCTGGCTGGACTGGTGAGTGCTTTGTGTGGTATGTGTACTGTTGGGCCATATCAAGCTAATAAGAACAGATATTATCTGTATACTTCACATCATTTGAAACTTTTCCACCAAATGAAGTGTAATCATAGACTTCGGCCCGAATAATTGTGAATAACTTACCCATGCAAGCCTGACCAGTAGTACACAAAGCAAATGACCAAAAGATCACAAGAAGCTGTTGTACAAGAACACTGAAACTAGAAAAAAAAACACATGCTCCCTGCACTTTATTCTCTTAATGCAATGGCACCAGAGATCTCTGCAGCAACATTTTTATTGAAATTTCTATGGACCAGGGGTAGAATAAGTGGTCAATGATTACAAATATTCAGTCAGACCTTGCAAGACCTATTGGCAGGTAAGATGAATGTATTCATCTTTTGGGAATATAACACAATGGCGATTACAGATTAAAATGGATGGGTGTCATGGTATTGCAAGCTTTGTGGTAAATTTGCCTTTTCCTTCAGTTCGTAGTACACAAAACATAGATTTATTTATTTTATTTATTTCCAGTTTGATAACCGGGGATGTCCACTGGGCCCGAAAGCCCGTTTTCAGTGGAGGCCCGGGGAGAAAAGCTCCATGATAATACATTACACACAAAAACACAGCAGAAAAGCTCTAAACTAATACATTACACACAAAAACACTTTCTGTTCTAATAGCATAATACTTTAACAATCTCCAAAAAGGGAAAAAAAATGAAGTACATTGGGCAGTATACATAAGAAAATGATATATTTATGCAACTGTAATGTTAGTATAATAGGAAAGAAAAAAGGAAATTATAGATAGAGTTTGAATGCAAGAGCAGAAAAGCATGGGAGAAGTGAAGGAGAAGCAAATAATTTAAAGGAGAAGAGGTGTCCAGAAGAAGACAGAAAAAGAACAGATAAACTAATGTTCATTTTGTGATTGAGTCCAGAAGAACACCTTATGTAAAAGGCAAAAGATTCAAATGTGAGAGTAAGCATACAAGTGGGCAGTGGGATGAGAGCACTTGAAGGAAATAAAGGGTTTAATCAGGGAGGAAGGAGGAGATAATGAAGAAGAGGGAGGGGAGCTAAGGAGAGTGTCTGAAGAAGGGGAACCAGGGGGGGAATGGAACTGGGATATATTGAGATCTAGGTAGGAAGTATACAATTACATTTCCAATTTTGGGAGAGGTGAGAATGGAGAAGAGATTTGAAGTGTTCATAGCTTGTAGTGACTCTTAGGAGGGAAGGAAGCGAGTTCCATTTTTTTGCTGTAGTGTAAGAAAGTAGGAGATGGCCAGGGGGTCGTTTGGGTTTGTATACTGAAATAAGATTTTGGTGGCTAGATCTTAGGGGCCTTGGAGGAGTGTATATGGTTAAGATATTAGATAATGCTGGCCAAGCAGTGGGTTTAAAAATGAGTTTGTGTGCAGTAATAAGTTGGAGGAAATTGAGTTGATTAGGGAGTTCTAGCCATTGAAGACTACGGCGGCAGATGCAGTGGTGTGTAGAATGAGCGGAGTTAGTAGCGAATTTGGCAATTTTGTAGTAGCAACTTTCAAGTTTTGAGGAGATAGAAGTGGAGAGATTGGATAGAAGAGGAGCACCATACAGTAGAGAAGGGAGAAGGTAGGTAGTGGCGAGAATTTGTCTTGAAGATGGAGTAAGAAAGTTTGCATTTCTATAACGTATACCGAGCTTCTGATGAGTTTTTTTTTTATGTTTAGTTGAATATGATTATTAAATTTGTAATAGATCAAGTTTGGTGCACAAGAACACAGTGACACTGATCAGTATCAAATCAAGAAGAAATTGTGTTTTTATGTAAGATAAGCACCTTTTTTAATGTATTAAAACATTGGAGCAAGTCCCCGAAGCATCTTTTTGAAAGGTATTCCACTACTAAAGTCGTGGGTGACCCAGGGATGCTTGTTTGTAGAAAACGTATATGCCGTCAACACATTGCAACAGCTTAAGACCAAAGGCTAATGTAGTGATAAACCAGAAGTTAGAAAATAAAAGCTGAATAACAGAAAAATTCCAACTCCAAGAACGTCAATACTTTATTACAGCAAAACTTTTGGATATAAATCCTTCTTCAGTGCAATATGGATTACATTGAAACAAGCCAGAGTTTCACTTTAAATTATTTAAGTTTTACAGTTAACTTTCAAGAGTATTTTAACTGTAATTCCACTAATGTTTATTTAAGTGTGTGCTGTCACTGTGAAGCTTTCTATGCAGGGAAAACAACTAGAAAGCTGAGTGATAGAATTAAAGAACATTGTTACGCTTTAAGAAAAAGTGATGTTAAAAATGCCTTAACTAAACATTTTAAAGCTAATGCATGTTTTTCCAAATTCAAGTTTTTAATTTTGGAGAAAGTTTACACTACATATGGTGACTGTAAACTTCATTTTGAAGTCAACTCAAATGGCATATTTGATTAAGGGCTGACACGCCCGCTGGATTGAACAAACATTTAAATGTTGAGTAATCTTAACTGGATCAGTTGATTTGCTATGTCATGTTTTCCATAATTTAAATAGTGATGATTATTTGTTTCTTTACATTTTTAACACTTTTTCTGATGAAGTACATTTTTGAAACTTGCACGAATGAAAGCGCTCAATTAATAAGTGTTATTTTTGATGTTCACATCCAATGTTTTTGCACATTAAAAAAGATGATTTTTATTGTAGTATGTTAGCCTCATCTTTTTTTATCTTCCTTTTGTAGCTGGTTATAGTTTAGAATTTTAGGATAGATAGATTTGGATAGGGAGCTAGATCCAAAGGAACTTATACAGATACAAAATCTCCATGTTCATCTCTTAAATGCTACATTATGTCAATCCCAACTGGCTGACTAATTACTGTCCTCTCTATCCCTTCTGCTTACATATTCTTCTCTCCTTCTTACTATCACTTGTGACTAGTCTACTTTAATTACACCTCACTCTCTTTGTCTAACTTTCAAGTTCACTTCCTCCACTAATGCGTGTATCTCCATCTAACCTCCTAACATCAATGCACTGCTACTGTGGAACCTACGATAAACACATCTTACTTAATAAACATGTTTTGCTTTTTGGCATTTAATGACTGATTTGTATCGTAGTATGTTTGTTTATGAAGTAAAATGTGTTTTTTTCCATGCATGTCTTGTATAACTATAAAATATTTTACGTGATACATTGATTGCATAATTATCATGTTAGCTCCCCTTGATTTACTTAAACTAGGATAATGCTGACACATTTGCAGACTACATTTACTGTATTATTCAGTGTTCAATGTTCTTATTACAAGCTCCATCCCTGTTAAGGCCTTCAATAAACTTGTCACCAGGAAAAACAGGATCAAATCCTCTTACACCATACATCTCAACTGTCCAGATGTTTGCAAAATGCTCAGATTTTTCCCTTGTATTTTTGGTCCATTTTTCATAAAATTTGTGGTTTTCTGGCAAATCACAGAGGACTGAAGACAATGACATACATTTCAGTTTCAAGCTTCATGCTCTTCATAAAGTACAGGATAATGCAAAACTTTTTATAATAGCAAAATTCTGTGTTTATAAGAGCGATGTTTACAATTTGCTGCTATTTTTGGGCCTTTGTCCCCAAATTAGTTTTGTTTTTGTCCAAATTTCTTGTGCTATGAAGTTTAGAAGTATGTCTTACATCCACCCACGTATCCAAATTATGCTTAAAAGAAGAAACAGAATCTAATTTCTTAGCATCACAAAGATATGATTCCTTCATCTTTTAGTTCTGCTATAATATAAATTCTGCCAAACAATAGATCTACTTTGCGGGAGCATACACACACACACACACACACACACACACACACACACACACACACACACACACACACACACACACACACACACGCACACACGCACACACACACACACACACACACACACACACACACACACACACACACACACACACACACACAGATTCACTGTGTGCATATTATCTGGTAATTATTCTCAGCTGCAGCGCCTTCTGTGTGGAGTCTGCATGTCCTCCCCACAGTCCAGTGATGTTTAAAGACATGCAGGTAGGTGCGTGCGTGTCCGGGAAAAGCCAAAAGACTGCATATTATCTGGTAATTACAGATGTACAGATAATGATATGAAGGTGTATATCTCCCTTATATAACTTGCTCAGCTATATTATAGTGAGCACGTCATCAAGCTAATTGAATTACACAGAAGCAATATTGTGTACACAAGAAGAAATACATGTCAGTAAAATGAAAAAAAAAAACAGATACGTAATCCACAGTTGAACTTACGTATGTTAAACCACAAAGATTAAAGCCATTCTCATGGAGCCAAATAAGTTCAATCATTATAGTGGACACACTTTCATAAGAATGCATTTGTGAAGAGATATTACATGTAATACAAGCATTAAATGCATATATTTTTAAATAAATATAAAAATAAACATAATTAATGCACTTTAAAGATATATATATATATGTATATATATATATATATATATATATATATATATATATATATATATATGTATATATAAATATACACATACAGATCCACTTCAGTAGCTCGAAGTTTCAAAACTTTGAACTTCAAATGGTCAAGACCATAAGGCTGAAGTTTTGAAACTTCAAATGTTTTGAATGCAGACTGCCGTAAAGCACAGAACAGGGTATTTACAGTTTTCCTTACTGTAGCGAGATCTCAGAGTTAGTATATTTATTTAACAGGGGGTGTGGAGGGTGAATGGGGGCTTGCAAACCCTTCAAAAATGTAAAAAAGAATTTGTTTTTATTTATTTTTTTTTTTTATTTTCGAAGTTTCAAAACTTTGATCTTCTGGTCTTAGTCATTTGAAGGTCAAAGTTCGAGCATTAGAAGTAGATCCATGTATACACAGACACACAGACATGCATGCACACACACACACACACACACACACACACACACACACACACACATACACACACACACACACACACACACACACACACACACACACTCATTGAAACATTCATAATAGTCACATTATGTAAGGGATTGGCCAGTAAAATACACAAGTACACAAGATATCTATTTGTGTACACATTATATAATTCAGATAGAAATGTAGGAATAATGAAATTAAAGATTAAGTCAGCCTTACTTTACCAACACAATTGATCTACACAAAGAACATTTTCTCATCTGTGTGATTTTCAGTGCATCTTTATTGTATTTCTGTTATCTAAATCTAACACGTGTATTATTATGTTTTGTGTCAGTTCTCTATAGTGAGTAAGCGGTATAATAAAATCAGGCAAATCAATGTCATGAAAAAATAAGCAGGCCTTCTGTGATTTAAATCTACAGAGTTAAAGATAAATATCATGCCTGGGGCCCAACTAGTCAGACCACATGAGCTCACACATTTAGGACTTTCATTACAAAGTCTGGCAATTGTTTGGCACTCTGAAAGGGTATCTAATATAAAATATGAAAAAAAAAAAAAAAAATATATATATATATATATATATATATATATATATATATATATATATATATATACATACATATATGGGTCTACATAACATTGCCGACAGTTCAGAATGCTGACAACCATATGGCCAACACCATATGATCAATATTTGGAATGCCGACAATGCAGAACCGGCATCTCACTATAGTGCGGAATGGAAAGATTTCCATTCCTGTACTGTAGTGCGATTTCGGAGTTGATATATTAAAGTTACGGGGGGTGTGGGGAGTGGAGCAGTTGAAAGAAAATTGTATTTTCCTTTTTTATGGTCTATTTATAATGTCGAGATTTCGGATGTCAGTCATATGGTGTCAGCCATATGGTTGTCGGCATTCTGAAATTCTGAAATTTCGGCATTGTGAAGTAGATCCATATATTTTATATATATATATATATATATATATATATATATATATATATATATATATATGTGTATATATAAATATATATATATATATATATATATATATATATATATATATATATATATATATATATATATATATATATATATATATATATATATATATATATATATATATATATATATATATATATATAGGTATATAAATATAAATATATATAGGTATCTATATATATATATATATATATATATATATATATATAGAGGTATATATATATATATATATATATATATATATATATATATATATATATATATATATATTTATATATATCTGTTGTGAGTTATTTCTGGGCACTGGGCAGACAAGCAGTATTTGCAACATACACAGGATTTTTGGCCTACACTTTCATCATACAGGTATACAGAATTCTTTAGTATTACTTTCTGTATGAATATGATATGTAATGCAAGAAAATATATATGGTGGTGACAAAAATGAGTGTCTCAGCTTTACCTGCATACATAATTATATTATATACTGGACCCAGTTATTCAGCTTAATAATGTACATTTACTCTTATGTTGTACATCATATTGTAAAAATTAGTTCATGTTGTGTTACTCCTGAAGGCTGAATGTGCTTTTTATAGCAAATGAGTAAAAAAAAAAAAACAGTTTCAAAACTCCTCAATTATTAAGCCATTTCATAGGGTGAGAAAGTGTTAAGGTGTGGAACATCTCACTTTCTATATAGTTCAAATTAAGTCTGTCAAACCTTGGCGATCAAATCTTGTAGCTGCCCGGACATCCATAGGTGTAGGTCATCATAATGGTGGAGGACTTGGATGCCTATCAAGTAAATCCTCGTACGTGTGTGAAGCTCACTGGCGATTGCATTCCACATGTAGATCACTGCAAAGGTTCATTTGTGGGCTTGTGTCCTACCTCCATGTCCATCATACATGCATATAAAGACGGTACAGAGTGTTTTGGTCTTTCCATTTCAGTGCTTGGATGTACATCAGTCTTCTTTGAATAGGTGGTTAAATGCTGTAATCACAAAGTGCTCCCTGACATGCTTCTCAGTTCTCATATTGAAGTAGAATGTTCTAGAATACTCCTAGAGTTAGTTTTTAAATTTGGCTCAGGGAGGGTGAACGATGTTTATAGCACATCATATGCCACCTCTGTAACATTAGATAATTTTATCAATAGATAGATAGATAGATAGATAGATAGATAGATAGATAGATATCGATATAGAGAGAATGCACAAATAAATGAGTGCTTGTTTTAGTGAATCACATATAGTTAAATTTAGTTTTATTTAGTTTAGGTAAGCAAGAGTGTGCAGGAAAATTAATGTTTGAATGAAAAAGTGGTGGTTGTGGAGATATGCAAGACTGTGTTAAAGCAATTGTTGTGAATATGCAAGTGTTCATGGATAGGGTTAAATTAAGGGTTAGGTAAGGGAATAGAGTCAATGTTGTTTATATTTTGTGTTATCCGTATTCTGTGTCTTTTTGCCTTGTCTACTGGTACTGTTAGGGAAAGGGCTTTTAGTAATGTAATGTGTAAGGTTAGGGTTAGGGGCAGATGTAGGGTTAGGGATAGGGACAGGTGTATGGTTAGGATTAGCACACGTGAGTAAGAATGGTCAAGGGGTGAATTACCTGCCCCAGGGATCTTTCAAAGCTCCATGGATCACTATTCTCTTTTGATTTTGAGTTATCTTATCTTGAACTGATATATTTCTTAAAGCAACCATATAGTACCCCATCTAATGACACTCTTCCAATATTACTATGTTCCTAATACTTACATAAAGAACAGAAAAAGTTCATACTTTGGATCCTGATTTACATTATAGAGTGGGGTAACAAATCACTGTATGCCCTGCACACAAAACTACTTACAGTTAGGACACTAAAGTGAAAACTTAATCCAGTCATGTATGATGGTCTACATGCATTTCAGTTTCATCTTCACTGCTAAGCCACATTAGGGAAGGAGTTGGCCAATTATGGTCAAACATGGTGGCATCACAACAATTAAAGTAATTTCTGAATATCTTGTTCTTCTCTTATAAAAGCACTGTTGTTTCTAAAGCTGACACTAGTGCTACAGTCAGCCTTCTAAAAGCAGTATTTCAAGGAGTTCAGCTTATTTCCTAAATGTCTACAACTGATATGTCTACAGCATGTTTTTTATTATCATATGTTTTAGTCTGAAAGTACAGCCGCTGCTGAAAAGGTATAATCATGCCTCTTGCTCTCTACTTCCTTCACTTAAAATCAGATGTATTAATGCTATTATAAGTAACACACTGGCTTCCTTGTTTTATCATTATGTATATATTGCATATATTGAATATACTACATTTAGCAGTATAAACTTCACTTCTAATCAATTATTCACTGAACATGCACCTCTTTGTTTACCAAACCACTCATTTAATACCTTTGTGTAAGTTTATTACATGGCATGTACTTTATTTGCTTTGCTGCCTCTAGTTCCAGGTCATGACTGATAAGGATGTCAAGACTAGCTCACTCACCCAGTTAACAAACTCAAATAAATAAATAAATGAATGAACGAATAAAAAAAAAAATCAGTACTGTAAGTTACATGGTGTGATGCAATCATATCACCAGAAGCCTGGTAGTTGTCAGAAATACGAACAAAGCAGCGAAACAAAACTTTTCACAAAAGCAAATTAAAATAAAATTCAGGGGTAGACTGACCACACCAGTCACTTAAATAAAGCAGACTTCAGGATTGTCACATCTCAGAAATGTTCTGACCATCAAAGGTATACCCTTTCAATGCTTTAGGGACAAAAATAGCCTTTAAAGAAATGGTCTGTGTTAAAATGATAGATTTGAGCTGTATCACTGCTAGACACTTGTCTATTCAGCTATAGTTACAGCCACTATAAGCCCAAATATCTGCATTTCTTCATGTGAAAACAAGCCCATACTTTCGGCAAGCATTTAATAATACATTGTGGATGCACCTATATTCTTCCAGGCTTCATAATGCACCTGTTATCTTTTTAAGCTGTCCTGTGGACCAAAGTATCTCACATGATGCTTCCACAGGTCATTTCAAATTTAACATCAGAAGCTGTGTAGTGTTAAGCCTTGTGAGCCTTACTGTTGTATACGTTAGATGAGAATATTCTTGTATAGAAATCTAGGCTGATGACATTTATGTCTATCTTGTTTAACTAACTAGCTACCTACCTAAGTAATTAACTAACTAAATACTAACAAATTAATTTGCATGTCTTAACTGGGAAAGTTCAGCTGAGAAATCATATTTTCATGTGAATACCAAGGAGCAGTGTTCCAAGATATCCGTTAAGAAAAGTACAAATACAGTACAAGTATTATCTCTGAGTATTGATAGTGGGTGAGCAATAGATGAAATTATAATAATATAGTAATTAACAAGCATGACACAAAAAATAATATAAGAACTGTGTCCAGCTGAAATTTGATCACCATGTATTTAACATGATTAAAAATCTATCAAAAACTTAGATATATCATAGGTTCATAGGTAGGTACTAGGCTATCTGCCCTAGGGCCTATACAAGCCTAGCCAAAAAGGTACCCTGGCTTTCGCCACCCAAGAAAATTAATTTCCTGTGCCTATGTCGAGCAGAGCCACAGAGGTGATCCCCAGGGTGAATTTCCTATTTCCTATCCAATCCTCAAGATTTTTTTTGAAGAGTGCTAATGAGGAGCTCTGTTTGACATATGTAGTCTGTTCCAGAGTATGGGAAGTCTCTGGGACAGGAATCTATCCCTCCAGCATGTTCTGTTTATTGTGGTGACAAGGTTTAGGTCCCTAGAGCGTGTAGCTCAGAGGGATTGGGATTTCTTTAAGTGGAGCATGTCCAACAGCTCTAGGTTTGACATAGCTTTATATGTTAGACAGAGATCGTCTCTGAGTAGGTGATATGCGACGGAGTAAAGCTGGAGTTTTTTGAGATGGTCTGTGTAGGGCATCTGTTTGAGGCCAGTAATCCTCTTTGTGAGGTATTTCTGCAGCCTTTCCAGTTGTTGTAGATGTCTTGTGAGGTACATACCAAAAGGGGTGTTGTACTCTATAATGGATCTAATGAGTGATGAGTTGAGAGGAACAATGACCTCTTTTTTACTGGATGAGAAACCTTTTGTGATGAGGCGTGCCACCTAGAAGGATTTCCTGACCACTGTGGTGATGTGATTATCAGAGGAGAGACTACTGTCTACCTGTGTCCCAAGGTCTCTAAACACACTTTCAGTGTTAAGTAGACTACCGCCTATGTGGTAGTTCATGGGTACATAATTTTTACCAAAGGGGATGACAATACACTTTTTGGCATTGAGCTTGAGGCCGTGGCTTTGACACCAGGCATCTGTCTCAGTGAAGCCGTAAGATGTCCACATTGTTAGGAGTTTCGATTATGACTCCTAGTTTGCAGCCATCTGCGGACTTAGCCAAAAACCTTCAGTGTTAGCCTGTACTTCAGAAAAGTAGATACCAAACAGGAGAGGACACAGGACTTAACCCTGTGGTACTCCACTTGTCACTGATCTGAAGTCTGATTTGGAGTCTGCTACTTTCACAGTGTAAGCTAGTTGGCAACCCATCTTGTGACATAGGGATTTATACCTAGTTATAATTCCAGAGTGGGGGATGGTGTAGAACACCTTGGTGAGATCTAAATAGGCTGTGTGAACCACCTTACCCTCATCTATGGCTTTGGTGACTGCTTCAAAGAAGTCTATCAAGTTTAGGACACATGATCTGCCTTTTACAAACCCGAACTGTGTAGGGTCCAGAGTTTGGAGATCTCCAATGTCTTTGTTTATGAGTCCCATGATTATACGTTCTATGGCCTTGCAGACCAGGCTCGTTAGGCTAATGGGGTGGTAGTTCTCGGGGTCTGTAGTGGCTCCCCCTTTGTGGAGTGGGATAACCATCATGGTGTGCCATTCAATGGGCACAAAGCCTGAGGTGAGGCTATGACTGAATATGGCACTTAGGTGGGGTGCCAGTTCATTCTGTAGTTCATGTAGAAGGCAGCTGAGATGTTGTCAGGTCCCATGGATGCTGTGTTCTTGGCTTTGGAGAGTGAGGTTTTTACTTGTGCAGCTGTGATTACAGGAACTTTGCATTCTTCTGGTATAGAGATGGGCCCTTTATGGGGTGAGAGGAGGGTAAAGTTAGTACTGAACCTATCTGCCAGGATGTTGGCAATATCAGTTGGTTCTGTATATTTAGTGCCATTGTGCTGTAACTCAGAGCAGATATGAGTGTTGTCATTGACATTCTTGACATAGCTATAGAATGCTTTGTGGTTGTCTTTAGAATCAGTGGCAATTTTGTTTTCATAACTAGCTTTGGAGGATTTTATGAGGGCTTTCAGCTTCTTACTGAGGCTGACCAGGGAGTTCCTCCAATCATGGGATTTTACTCTTTTTTGCAACAGTTTCTTTCTTCTGTTGTAGAGTTTGTTTATGGCAGAAGACCACCAGCTTGGCTTCCTTTTTTAGGAGGATAGCATCTTGGTTCTGTTAGGGATAGCATGATCCATGCACTTGTGTAAATGCTTATAAAGTGCATTTGTGTAGGATTCAGCGGTCATACCTCTATTGTCCATCTGCATGGGTGTCATGAAATTTGCCACTTCTGTCTTAAGAAGCATGAAGTTGGCTTTGGAGACATTTTTTATGGTTGTTTCCGTAATGGGGGGTGGGAGTGGGATGCGGATGTCTAGGGTGAATAGCTTGAGGTTGACTCTGACCAATGAGGAATTGACCTCTGGTGTAGAACACCGGTCACCCATGCTGGTGATGACCAGGTCTAGGATATTGCTGCCCCAGGTGGGGTGTGGATAAGTTGATCCAAGGCATTGGAATTGACGAATTCCAGAAAACAATGTGCAAAAGAGTTGGTACATAAGCAGTTTTCCCAGTTAATGGTGGGGTAGTTGAAATCACCCATTATTAGGGTGTTGGGTTGTGCCCTAATATTTTCCAGTGTATCAAGAAAAGAGGAGTGGTAATCCTGGGACATGGTGGGGGGGGTTTGTAGCAAGCTACAATCTGGATTGCGGTCTTGCCCAGAGTTAGTTGATCTTGGATAATCTCGGATGCATTATGCTGAGCAACTAGCTTAGAGGTATAGATATCCTTAATGAATATGGACACGCCTCCGACTTTAGTGTTTCAGTCCGGGTTAGGTGGCCGAAAGGTGTGGTATGAATTATAGCCTGGTAATGCAGGGGTGCTCTCTGGAGCTTTGAACCAGGTCTCTGTCACTGCACAGATGTCGATGTTCTCCATTTTAAGGAGTGCGTTGAGTGAGTGCATTTTGAGGTTTAGACTTCTAGCATTGAGTAGCATTTCCCTCAGATTTTGCTTGCTTATACCTGTTATGGTGGTGAATTTGTCATTTGAACCTTGCCTAAAAAAGGCAGTATAGGGGTGGCAAGAGCCTTTGCCAGTATCCGGAATCCCAAGGTCGACAGGTGCAGGCCATCTCTGGCAAAGCATCGTGGTCTGTCGATCATGTCATGCCAGGCAGGCAGATACTGGATTCCCTTAGAATGACACCAGAAGCTTAGCCAATTGTTGAAGTCAATCATTCTGTCCTTGTATTATGGTATAATTCTGGGTGTTGGCAGGATGTTACTCAGGGCTAGGGTCATACCTGCCTGGGCTACAAGATCGGAGAGCTCCTCCATGTCTCTTTTCATATTGTCCAGGGAGGTACATCTCAGGTCATTCACACCAACATGGACAATGACAGAGTCATATTTGTACTTGTTGTGGAGTGACCTGAGAGCATGCATTATGTGGTGGATCCTGGCACCTGACAAGCAGCTGACAGTAACTTTCTCCTTGTTTAGCCTGGTGAGTGGAACATCAGTGTGCCTGACTATAAAGTCACCTATGATTAGAATGTTGGGTACTTTATGCCTTATGGGCTGTAATTGAGTGGCACACTGAGTTTGTGGGCTATGTGTCATTTGGGTTGTGTTGGGGGATGGAGGTTGCTTGCATTTCTACTTTGGAGATCTCGGTTGTTTGGGCAGATTTTTATTTATTGAGAGCCTCCGTGAATGTAGGCATATGTTTTGTGCTTCTATGTATGAAAAATTGCCCTCGCTGACATAGTCATAAGATGCACAGCCTCTGCTATCTTACTGCCATCTCTCCTTTTCCTGCCCCAGTTTTAACCAACCTTCAAGCCTCGCTCCTATCCAGACTTGAGCAATGTGGTAATAAATGTGTCAAATTTACTGTAAACTATAACAATAGAACAGACCAGTGCCTAACACTCAGAGAACTAAATTGATTATGCCTATCACATCACCTAGCTCTTTCTCAGCTAACTACAAATCCTAAACTTCTCTATAAGCAAGAAAATTGCCCAGCTATTAACAGTTTAATACAATACTACTCCTTCAACAAAATGGTATGCTCTAGAGAAAAATTAGTCATCACTATAATCAAATTATCTAATACTGTACATGAGTCTTTATATTCAAACAGTGTAGCTAAACAATGGATCCACATCCTATGAACACTGAAATGCATTCAGAATGTAAACTCATTTAGAACACAACTAAAACTTCATCTATCAAGTCAGTGGAGCTGCTAATGTATATCTTCAGGATAAATGTCACAGTAATCTTCAATTTACCATATTGTCAAAGCTTTTCTCTTCATTCAGAATTCTATGCCCTATAACCAGTCTTCCCCTATACCTGAATAGTTTTACTAGCATATCACAGCCATAAACATAGTTTTGAGGCACTGCTTGCCACCCCATCTCAAATTTTCTAATGACACATATATATAATTGTCTCTGAACCAGCTCAATACCCCTACCTCTTAACTACAATATTAATATTTTCTTCCCTACCAAGTTCTAGCTCTCACTTACATTTCTTAAATGACTAATTGCAAGATCTATTGTCTGTTTGATTAACCCACTAGTACACTTCTTCAAATGTTCAATATTCAACACCTACTAAATGCATAGGTATCTTTTATAATGTAATAGTTTCCTTTAAATCATATGAATGAAATCTAATTAGCAAAGGTATTTGTAATTATTACTGTTTGTCTGTTCATTTATATCACCGGATGTCTATTTAAAAGTGCTTGTAATGTATTGTTTTTCTACCAGGGTGTCTGCTGAAAAGCTTTTTTTTTTACTAAATCCAGTCTAAATCTTGTTGGACAAGTCTGGTAAGCAAAAGCAAAATAAATAAAAATAAAAAGTCATCTGACTTAATGTGATAATAAATGAAAAAAAATACAATGGTGCATATTCAGTAAAGGCTACACAGTCCGGTAAGACTGTGTGGGCATCGTAGCATTGATGCCCACATGGTAGTGAGCAGTTTTGTATTCAGTAAGCAGCTCTACATGGTGTGTGTAGAGTTGTGCAAATATGGTAAATGCCGTGGCATGCTAATTATTGTATAAATAGCCGAAATGTATGTTAATCAACCAATCCAAGCTGGAGGAACTATTTAACAAGCTATAAAAAAATAGTGTAGACTCACTGTAGGTTTTCCTTACAAATTCCAAAAACTATTGGAATACAGACACAGAAACTTCTGTACACAGAAACAATGTTAGGGGCTGCAATTGCTCTTATTTATGTGTAGGTGCAACAGGCCCAAGTCTATGCTACTGGTGCAGCTACTAATAGACCACCACCAAGAAGGAGAAGGGTGTTTAGACCCCATTTAACTTTTCATGATCTACATGAGGTAGAAATTGTAGAGCACTACAAGGTGGATAGAGACACACTACAGGATCTCTGCAACCTCTGTTGTCCACAACTGACAGCAAGGGTAAGCCAAGGGGAACCAATACCTGTGGAGACTAAGTTATGTGTAGTATTTAGAATATTAGCTACAGGACTCTTTCAGAGGCCAACAGGGGATATGATGGGGATGTCACAGTCATCACCATCCAGGACTCAACATCAATTCCTGAATACCACTCTACAATATGCCAGTGATTATATACAGTTCTTCCGGTGCACCCAAGGACAGACCAGCAACTATGCACAATTTCTACCCTACCATTTACAACACAAAAGTCAATTGTATACAATTGCTAGTCATCTATCACTGTGGCCAGCACTCTGCTGGCAGTGTCTATGGGTCATCTTAGAAGCATTACACCCCTGTGTCATTGACAATACAGTACTTTACATTTCATGGAATAAGATCTAAGACTGTAAGGTAATTAGTTTTAACAATAACACTTGCAATGACAGTTAATATGGATGTCTATCTGTGAAAGTCAATGCATGCCAAAAGTGCCTATACCAAGAGTGAACTATAAAACACATACAGATAACAGTGTAATCTTCTAATGCATATGTGCAAAAAGTTTTCTTTGCAACATATTAAAAATAAAGAATACACTTGAAAAATACAAGTATATCTTAGCAACATCAGAATCCTTCTGAGCATATAAATCAAAAGGAATATCATTCCAGAGTGCTCTACAAATACACAAGTCCCCTCATCTTCAAGTTTCCTGGCTATATGGTTACCTTGTTATGGTATAGATTCAGCCCTCTGAGCATGATGAATATGCAAATGAGGTGTGAACTCATTAGAATTACTGAATTCCAAACTTTTGGCTTTGGTAAAGATGTAAACATAGTGTAGTGATGTAAACATTGTTTGTTGCTAATGTATTGCAACTGTGAATGATTAGTGGAAGGGAGAATAAATACACAACAACAGTTTGGACTCCCTACCTGGAGTGGGTGTGTCAGTCAGGATAGACTTACAAAGTGTAGAAGTAATTGTAGCAAGCTTTGAACTGGAAGTGAACTGCATGAATTTCTCAGTTTCTGTGCACTAATAGCCAAACTCTCCTTCCTTTAATGAAAACGGTATTTTACTTCATTTAATATTCTCATATATTTTAAGGATAATGATAAAAATGTCCAATAGACTGCATGTCTCAGAGTACAGCATAGATAAGAGAAGAATGAACACAGTATAAACAGAACACAGAGCTGCACTGGCTGTATGATCCTTCATTGCACTAAATGTGCAAGTAACACTTGTACAAACAACTGAGAGTGTACAGGTGTTATATGTCTGTGAATTATTATGGTGGAAATGGGACTCGTTTATATGTGCAATGATTTTCATTCCTGCTGCAAAACTGTTTCTGTGGCAAATAGGTTCATTAGTCTGACGTTTCAAATCCTGAGTTGTGTAGAAGACTGTAATGTATGTTAAAATGCATTTTATAATTGTTTTCTGTTTTTTATAATATTAATATTTGCACGGCATGCGGCTTAGAGCAAACACGAGAAAATAATAAATACATTAAATGCAATGTTAAGTTACTTGTATGATAGGGAATGCATAAATTACAGCTATGAATCAAGTGTGTGTGTTTAGCACACCTGGCAAACACAATGAGTCACACAGTATATAGTATCTTTAGATCATGGTTTAAGTCCCACATTTATCTTTTAATGTTGAAACCTAACAAACACTTGTTAGAAGAACAATACATATTTAGTTATGCCTATCATGTTTGTGCATCATTTACCTTGACACAAACATGGTCCAATGGCCCAGACAAGAAGCAGACATTGTCAATTTTAAATAGGACACACTGTAGAATCTTTTGCTTACCATTGCACAAACCCACTAAGCAGCATTGCACAATGTTCTACAACATCTACAGGTCCAGAACACCTTCAGACACTAAGGAGACAATTGTTAATTTCAAAATTAATAAATAAAGGTACTACAGGAAAATTAGTCATAAAATAATTAAACAAATCAAGAGAAATAACCCTACTTAAGCACTCATTTAGTGTAAAGTAAACTGAATTAATAATCACATCCATCTCATTCATGCTAATGTTCACATATACAGTATCATCAGAAAGCATTTGTGTCACTGCATCTATGTAATAATCCTTGTCCATAACAACTATTGCCCCACCCTCATCAGCAGAGAAAATAAAACAGGCTCATATTAGCCTGTAGTTCTTTAAGGGTCATGCATTCATCATGATTCAAATTATGAAGCAATTTATTAGTACAACTATTCATAGGTTAGTACTAGGCTAACTGCCCTTGTGAGGTAAGCCTAGCCAATTATCCCTTGTGAGGCTCAAACCCTGTACCTTGTGTTTGTAAGGCAAACACCTTAACCATTAGGCCACCCTCCCAAACCCAAAATATTGTACAAATAATTTTCACATGCTTGAATTTACAGTTAAATAAGCATGCTTAATTTGCTACTAATGTATACAAGAGCAATAATTTTGATAAAATAATATTCTTTTGTGCTGCATACCCACCCCTTGCTTCTCTCAGTCTTTCCAAATGCTCAGCATGGGCATCTCTATTTGCTGCTATTTCCTGGGTGGCTGTAAAAGAAAAAGGGGATAAAAAGAGAAGAGAATTGTGCATACCAGTCTTACCTATATCCAGCTTTCTATCTAATTTAAATTATCTTTATCTGTATACTTATGCAAATGTGGGATGTCGGCTGTCCTTAACCCATCCATCCTCTGGTAGAGTTGTCACCTTTTCAGGTAGATATAATTGTGCTTCCTCACCTACCCTACTTATCTGACCCTCACATACCTATGTCCCTTACCCAGCATTCCTCTTTTACTGAAAAAAACTCAAAAAACAGCTGTCCCCCTCAAAAAAATATCATCCCATGCATAGCTCTCCACATCTCATATCTGCCTTCATGACACACTTGATTAGTCCAATTGGGTCTACAACATTACTCCATTGTCACCCATCTTTGTTGAGGTGACAGTCAGAATTCATCCAATATTCTATCCATGTTCAGTTTACACCGTTGAAGACGAGAATAGCAATGGTTCTTTTCTAATTCCCTCCTGCACTTTCCTATATTGCTTTCTCTTTTTTTATCCCCCTCCTTGACCCCATTTCACCTCTTTCCTTTTTACCCCATTTTCACACCTTTAATCTGGTCAAAAAATAGAATCACTCACCACACACATAAATAAAAAATCCACAATAAAGCCTTTCACTTTTTTTCCTCTGCGTTTGCACATAGTTTGTCAGCATGCACCAATGCCAAGCAATGGCGAATGGCTCTTCACGTCCTATGGCATGTTGCAAATACCTCTGCCCAATGCTGTTTAAACCTGCTGCACTAAGTAAACACACAGTTAAAGTAGAATAAAGACACTGATATTAAAAATTTCATATAAAATGTTTATTTATACTAATGACTGTAAAAATATGTAACTTCATCTATATACTGTTGACATAAATCACTTGAGTATTGTTTTGTTCTTATACAGTATTTCACTATAGTCATTCATGCTCACATATCAAATAATTATGATGTAATTATTTCACTACATCATGAAAACATATGTAAAAAAATTAGATACAGTCTGGTTTCAAACCCTGTATATCTGTGGTCAAAATAAAAAAAAAATCACTGCTGTTACACCAGCTGCCTCACAGGCAGCTAGGCAGCAGGTGTGTTTCTTCCACTCTGTACCATCCAAAGAGCTGACTGCTCTCTTCTCCACTTAGTGTGTTTGCATGGAGGAAAGTGAACTGATAGAACTCATAATTTTCTGAATGAAGCAGAGACCGGCATTTGCTCATCGCTTAACTATGTGCAAAGAGGGAAAGCAATATAAATACTTTTTATGTTTATACAATTTACGACACAACATTTCCAATATGAACTAGTTATGAACACCACAGTATCTGTTAGCTGTGTCTAACATAGGCAGTATGCTTAAGAACTTCTCAAGTTCAAGTAGGAGTCCTTAAATGTGCATCTCACATGCACAAACACTTTGTCATTGATTGTGCAAACCAGCTGCTCAACGGTGCACTATGGAAAGTGCTTATTAGCACGTATAACTTATCTTTACTGCCCAGTTAATCTTCATCTCATTAAAATCCATGTAAAAACACAACCAAAAGGAAGGCACTTTTTAATTGAAAGAGGGTCCTGATTGGGCATTTATGAATTTGAATTTGTTATATAAACTTTTATCTGCATTAGTGAAAGTTACGTTTATCTGAAGAAGCTAATAAGCAAAAGCGCACATCAAGTTTAAATAAAATCTTACATCTGTGTTTTAAGAGAAGTGACTACCTGTTTTACTCCGTTACTTTTACATTCTACAAAGTTATATTACTATTTTAGCAATGGAGCATTCATTCGGCTGGTTGGCAGACAAGTGCTTCATTTTGGTACTTTTTAATAACTGACTGCATATTTACACTCAGTCATGTGTTACCTACACCCATGCACTTGAAACTTTGTATGTCAGTACTTGTTCCCAGATGTGAACTACGCTGCAGAAATAAATAGTAAAAGTTCATTCTTACATACAATGTACACCTTTATAATGACAATAGACATTCATATTGTCTTATACATGTATTAATGTGGAAAGAAGTGCTTCACAAATTTGAACACACAAATGTGATCACAAAGAATGTGATAATTTAAGTGTGTAATGTGTACAACATACTGGGAAACAGCTGCATATGTCTCATTTCTGCTACACGCACATTCCTGCCAGCTTTTTGCATCTATTTTGATAAGCTGTTTCTTAAAGTATACCTAACATTGGAAAACAATGGGAAATAAGGCATACATACTTTGCACACAACTCACATAACTGGGAAATGTTAACTACATTATATAATGATGATGGTATCATCTATAAAGACCATTATGACAAGGCAAATACATAATTCAGGGTTGTTGCAGTCATAAAATACTGTGTCTTGCAGATGGGAACAAAATACTTAAATGTGTGTTAGAGGAGCGCAGCAGACACATTATGTGTGTATGTTTCTCTCTGTATAAGTGTATGTGCATAGTCATGGAAACATCAGTCTGTATCCTACTATCATCAATACAGTCCCAAGCAGAACTAATATCTTGATAGTCTTGAATAGCTACCCACCATTTTCATATGATGATGTCATCTACTATAAATTGCCCTGCAGCATTGTAAAAGTCAGACTTGTATCATTGTGCTTGTGTTAATTACTGAGTTATCTAGCTGGTGTACTTATGTAGGGGTTCTGATCTAACTGTAGTCAACTGATTTGTGTGTGTGTATAGTCAGAAGAGCATAACTATGTATCCTACTGTCACCAATATAGTGTCATGGAGTTCAAATATTTTGACATTTGTACATGCCTACCCATCCATTTCATACAGGCCTCCCAACATCTTTTCTCAAACATGCAGTGATGATGTCATCCACTATAAATTGTTCAGTAGCATTGTAAAAGTCAGACTTGTAGCTGTGACACTAGCGTTAAGTCCTGAGTTTTCTAGCTGGTGTAATTAGGTAGGGATTCAAATCTCACTGTGGTCAATATGTGTCGTGTGTGTGTGTGTGTGTGTGTGTGTGTGTGTGTGTGTGTGTGTGTGTGTGTGTGTGTGTGTGTATGTGTGTGTTCACTTGGTTGCCATTCAAGAGACCATTATAGGCCAGCATGTGAGACACTCCTACTGCCATTTTCTCAACAGACACCGCTGATGTCATCAACTATAATGTTCTTTCTGACCCTGTAAAAGCCAGATGTGCGCTGTGGTGCATGCATTAAGTACTGTGCTTTGTAAATAATTAGGTAGGGGTTCTAGTCTCATGGTGATCAAATAGAGAGAGTGTGTGCGTGCGCGTGCGCGCAGTGTTTTGTGTGTGTGTGTGTGTGTGTGTGTGTGTCTGTTTGTACCCACTTGAGTGACATTCAAGAGACCATTTTAGACCAGCATGTGAGACACTCTTATTGACATTTTTTTATCAACTGACACTGCTGATGTCATCAGATATACCATGTTGTCTGACACTCTCACAACCAGACTTGGGCTGTGGTGCTTGTGTTAAATACTGTACTCTGTAGACAGTCAAGTAAGGGTTTTACTCCCGCCATGGTTAGTTGGGTTGTTTGTGCAATTTTAGAATGACATGTCAGTCCACAGCTATGTTAGATGCTTCTCCAAGCATCTTCTTATAGTATACACTTATGATATCATAACGTATAATGCACACTCTGACATTACTCAAGTCAAACTTGTACTGGGGCACCATCTTAAGTGTTATGTTCTTCAGCTTCTATAATTAGATATTTAGGGGTTGAGAACTTAGTTAAGACTGGGTGTACTTACACCTATGACAACTACAACATTTTTAATTTTACCACCATAGAACTTAGAGCAGACCATTTTACACATTTTTCAAAATGCTTTAAGGTCATTCCTAACCAACATTGTGACACTATCAAGTTGTTACTTGATTTTAAACTATTTGTAAGAAAATGAAACCTGGATGTAATACTTCAAGGTGAAGGTAACCCTACCAGTGCATCCACTCTGAAAATAAAGAGTGAATTTAACCCCCCCTACACCCTCAGTTAAAAAAATTTTGAAGAGCTGGTTGAAAGGGAAATCTTCTCCAATTTCTCTAATTTTAAGAGATGTAAAAGTAATCTTAACTTTCAACAGTGTAGGATTTTAAACCAGCTTAGTGGTGACAAAATTAGGGTTATGAAACCCAATAAGGCAGGGGGGACTGTTCGAATGGATATTATGAGTTATGAAGGCAAAATGTTGGAAATCCTTGGGGACATCAACACCTAAACTAGAGTGTCTAAGAATGAAATTGATGTTACTTTTAAGAAAATAGATCTTGCCCTTAATGACATGCTTATGGAGGAGCTTATATACCTAAGTACCTTCAAATAACTAGCTGTACCAAAACCCAAGATCCCAAATATTTTTGGTATCCCAAAGATTCATAAAGACCAACTAGAACCCCCACTTAGGCCTATTCTAGCTGTGGAGGGTTAAAAACAGCACCACTGGCAAAGTTTTTGGATAGTAAACTTAAAACCTTATGGAGTACCGAAACTGTTATACTTAAAGATTCTTGGGAATTTCTCAAAGATATTGACACCAGTAGTTCTTTTGAGTCAGTTATTTTTGTAACCATAGACATTAAATATTTATTTTCTGTTATACCCCACTCTATTGGTATCGAGTGGTTGGAATTGGCACTGACAGAAAGTTTCTATTTCAGCTGACAACCTGCATGTGTTATTACACTTGTTAGAGTTGGTACTAAACAATAACTTTGTTTATTTTTGCTGTGAGTTTTTCCATCAAATTAAGGGTGTGGCCATGGGTGCAAATTTTGCCCCCACCTATACCAACATTGTTTTGGCATGGTAGGAGAAAAATGTAATTTTGCATTCTGAGTTCAGGGGATGCTGGTCACACTGCAGACGATTTATGGGTGATATTTATCTATTTTGGACAGATACAGAAAGCAGTGTGTTGGAATTTCTTGAATATATTGAAACTACTACCAATTTTGTGCATTTCACTAGTTCTATCAACTATGATCGGATGAATGTTTTAGATGTGACAATAGAAAAGGTTCCTACAGAAATAAAATCCAAGATTTTCTGTAAGGAAACCTTTACAAACTCATATTTACACTTTCATAGTGCCCACCCTTATTTTCATAAAAAGAACATTTCTAGAGTCAACTTATCAGGGCAAGTAGGATGACATCCCTGGACTATGATTTTGACAATGAGATGGATTTTTTAGAAAAGTTATTTAGGGACAGAGGCTATCCACCTACTCTTTTGAAAGAGATTAATACTGACATAAAGCATTTAAGGAAGACAAAATATGGTTCCCTTATTGGCACTGAGTTGACAACAAGTGTAAATAACACCAAGAATGACATCGGTAACAACCAAGATGCCTCAACAAAAGCACTTATCACTGATTTTAATCAAGATTCCAAGTTGGTGGGTGAAATTATTAGGAAGGAATGGAACATGTTTAAGGTACTTACTGACCTGCCCTGTTTTGAAAATTATCCCATGAAAATTACTTACAAAAAAGGAAGAAATTTAAAAGAACTTTTTGAGGGGGTTAAAGCACCTACTAAGGAGAATCTTAAAAGAACACACACTTTTAAATGCAGTGCCTGTTCACGATGTTCTTACATTTTGAACACTGGTTTTGTAAACTTGGAGTTGAGGGAGAGAAATAAGTGGACAGGTCTTTTTCAAATTGTAACACAACTGGGGTTGTTTATTTAGTTACGTGTGTGCCTGCTCAGTCTTCTATGTAGGCAAAACTGAATGGAAACTCAAAATACATATATATGAACACATGTATTATATTAGGACTAACAATGAAAGCAACAATACTCACACTATCTTGTTGTGATGCAAATTTTCTATTTTTTGTTCATGAGAAAGTTTTGGATGATGTCCTGGTTTGTCCTTTAGAAACCCACTTGGAATATAATGAGTTGTTCTGGCAGGTCTCCCTGGATGCTAGGAGACCCCCCAGACTCAATGAGAATATTTTCATTGCCCTTCTTCTGAAATTACGGGCGGCAAAATTATAATTATAATATAGAACAATATAGAAGTTTTCTTTTTTTATATCAAAATAATTTTTGTGTGTGCTTGTTTATGTACATCATATACAAAATTAAATATTTTGCTGATGGTTTAAGTACAAGGGACATTAAGTTTTCATTTTACTATTGTGTTTTCAATTATTTTTGTATGTGTAGTTTGCCTTTTGGTCACCAGATGGAGACAATCCTGTATTTTGTGAGACTCTTTTAAACAGTTTTTTTTAAACTGAATTTTACAACACATTTTTTTTACTATTTTTGCTAGTATTTTTCCAACAGTTTTTAATTGCATTTAAATTCAAATGTAGTCTTTTTACTAAGGATTTTAGATGTTAGACACAATTCTGTGTTGATGTTATAGACTGTGTTAGAAGTGTTTTTTAGCCAGAGTTTTTTTGAGTATATGATGACAGAGTTTCATGAATATTCATGACTTTAATTGATGATGACTGTCGACTGGTGAATTCAAAAACTTATCATTGGTATAAGCGGGCTGTTTTTTCTGTGTTTCTGTGTTAATTCATCTGATGAAGTCTGTGCATGAAAACATATTTACCTGAGCATTTATGTGAACATGAGAGTTGTATTTACATATTTTCGGGCATCTTTGGAGTGTGGTTCTTTGTGGCCTTCTGAACTGCTTAGATACTTAGGTGTTCTAATCTGACAACAGGCAACCTGAGTGTGTATACATCCAAATATTACTTTTGAGGCAATTTTACACAGAGATGTGACTCAACATCCATGTCAGATACTCCTCCCAACATGCTCTTCTCAGTATATAATGATGCTATCATGCTCCATAAAGTGAAACATGACAGTGTTAAAGTTAGACATATGTGGTGTTGCTAGTGTTACATTGCACAGCAGTCATCTTCTATACCTATGCAGGTATAATGTTCAAATCAGCCCAATTCTACTGCTGTGTCTGTGGTTGGTGGTACATTATGGTCATTGTATCATCTTTGGAATCAGTCTTCATTTCACTACCACTTAGGAGAACATTTAATGTATCCCCATGCATCCACAATCCTCTTTTGTCCTATGGCCACATGACATCCTACCTGCAGAGGAGTAGAGCATGTCTTCATGTCACATATGCATACACACATCATGAAGCAGAGTCCTTCTATGAGCCTCTGCAAGCCATCTCCAGACCGCTGCATGAGTGATTGCTAATTCTGTCATGGTGTGGAGCACATGTCCCTATGGATAGTGGCAGCACATAATGCAATTTAACATATATATATATATATATATATATATATATATATATATTTATATATATATATAAATATATATATATATATACATATATATGTATACAATAATCTTACTATCTTCCATCATACGGATACAAGGGAGTTTGCTTTAAATGGTAAACTAATGGCTAGAATCTTATGTGATGTTGGCTGTTAGTCTAATAGTGTCTTATGACCCTATGAACATTAGACATTTCAATGCTGCTATCATTTACACGGGCTATTTTGAGGTACAGATATACACTATGGCTACAAGAGGGCATTACAATCTGTTATGCGACCTAATGCATTGATGGCCACTTCTGCCATTTCATTACATGCTCCTTCTATAATATCTGTAGTAATATGCCCCCTGAGAGCTGTTGACATGGAATGATACACTTTTATGTATATTGTTGGTTTATTAGGACACGCGTTGCTGTAGTGGAGCAGATCAACATTGTATACAGTTCTCATTCCACCATGACATTGACACTTGCAGTATGGCACATGTGTGCATGTGTCTACCTACCATTATTAAATGCTCTGTGACAGACATTATAAATTCATACTGATTACATGTGCACATAAGTGCTGTTTCATCCACATGTTGTAATGCTGTGATATACACAACAATACCATATGTTTTGATTCAAATGCAACCTTGTGGAATTCATGGTATGTGCAGTTGTGTTGCTATTCCCAGTGATTATTGAGGTGATCAGCAGCACCATTGTGTGACTATTAGCAATTGTGTCAGGAAATGTTCTGTATGTGCCACAAACAACTGATCAGTAATGTGTCCTTATATGGCATCAGGCCACTCAAACACAGCCTTCAGTTTAAACACATATAGGCATATGTCATGCAATTGATGTAATTATGTGACATTAGTACAGTTGTATAACTGTGAACAGTAGCAGTGTGTGGAATGTGATGCATGGCCAAGATTCTATTTGGAGGTATTTTCTCAAATCATTTATTTAAGTGAGTGTGAAATGTTAAAGGGAGTGCACAACTAGGCTCAGAGCTTTTTGTGGATGCCACCAGACATACTCACCTGGAGGAAATACAGTCTGCTAGCTGACAGTTTGTCTCACACTTTATCCCTCTGTTGCCACTGGCCATCAGTTAAAGTGTACATGCAAACATTACTCAGTTTTTATTCTCAGGAGGGAAGCTCATCTTTGTGCTCTCTATGGATAAAAACTCAGAGTAAATGGGCCCTGACAACATCAAAGGTTGCCTATAGCATGCCTCAAAATCTGACCTAGCAGACACAGTTGGATCACTTTTTCAACACAGCCTTCAAACAGTCTACATTTTTATAGATTGGTATACACTAACATGCATTCATCTGACTGAGGTGGGGGGACTATCGCCTGATGAATGGAGTTATAGACCCATACTCCTGTCTCTCCTCATCTGTGAGTTAGACCGAGTCATCATGGACCTTATCAAATAGGAAAAAGGTAATCTCCTGACTGTGTACCAAACCCATGTTTGATTTCTTAAGGCTACATCATGTCTGGGACATCTGTTTGATGTCTTCAAGAAGGTCACCAAGGGCATGCATATGGAAAACACTATCATCCTGCATAACTTGACCTGGTCAAGGCATTTGATACAAATATATACTCAGATATTACAGAGAAACTGTCTCAAATGGGCATGAACACCAATGCCAACAGGTGGGTAGACAACTGGATCGCCCAAATATTGGGTGATTTCAATTACCCAAACATTAACTGGGAGAACTACTCAAGTACTAACTCCCTTGCCCAACGCTTCCTAGAATTTATAAATTTGAACTCCCTGGATCAACTGGTCAACATCCCCACCAGAGGTGACAACATATTGCACCTGGACATCACCAATATGGGCGACCGGTGTTCCATACTGGTGGTCAACCCCTCACTGGTTAGATCAGATCATAGACTAATCACTCTGGATATCCATATTCAGCCCCCACCCCCAATCAAGGAAATCACTGTGAAAATCTTTTCAAAAGAAAACTTCACATTACTTAAGACTGAGGTGGAAAGGTTCACAGCCCCCATGCTAAAGGACAATGCTGTCCAAGCTGCTGAATCCCTTACAAAGGCACTCTATGAGCACCTGCAAGAATGCATGGATTGTGCTAGCCCAAACAAGACCAAGACTCACTCCTCCAAGAAAAGGAAACCAGTCTGGTGGACCCTTGCCATAAACAAGCTATATAATAGAAGGAGAAAACTAGTACAGAAAAGAGTAAAATCCCAAGAAGGAAAGACATCCATGATCAATATCAGCAAGAAACTACGATCCTTCATAAAATCATCCAAGGCTAGCTTCAAAAGAAAAATTGCCAAGGACTCCAAAGATAACCACAAAGCATTGTTTAGCTATGTCAAGAACCTAAGTGGAAACTCTCAGATCTGCTCTGAGTTAGTGCAGAATGGCACAAAATACACTGAATTGACTGATATTGCCAACATTCTGGCAGACAGGTTTGGTGCAAACTTCAACCTCCTCTCACCCACTAAAGGGCCCATAACCATACCAGAAGATTGTAGATCCCCAGCAATCACTGACACACAGGTTAAAACAGCCCTATTGAAAGCCAAAAACACAGCTTCAATGGGACCGGACGGTGTCCCAGGCTGTGTTTTACACGAGCTTCAAAATGAACTAACTCCTCACCGAAACACACTGTTCAAACTCAGCCTCTCTACAGGCTACATACCCATAGAGTGGTGCACAGCAACAGTTATCTGCTCCACAAAGGTGGAGCCACAACAGACTCCGGGAACTATCACCCTATAAGCCTGACTAGCCTGGTCTGCAAGGCTATGGAGTGCATCATCATGGAACTCATTAACAGAGACATTGGGAACCTCCAAACATTGGACCCTACCCAGTTTGGCTTTGTTAAGGGCAGATCATGCCTCTTAAACCTGTTGGACTTTTTTGAGACAGTTACCAAGGTTTTAAATGAGGGTAAGGAGGTCCACACATCCTACCTAGACCTCACAAAGGGTGTCAACACCATTCCCCATTCTGGTATTATAGACAAGCTCACCAGCCTAAACATAAACCCCTAATGTCATGAGATGGGTTGCCAATTGGCTCACTGATAGAACCCACACGGTGAGAGCTGCAGGCTCTAGGTCCGACTCTAAACTGGTTACAAGTGGCGTTCCCCAGGGCTCAGTCCTGGGACCCTTCCTGTTTGGTATATACTTCTCAGAGGTACAAGCAAGCACAGGAGGACTATGGCTGACCAAATTTGCAGACTACTGCAAACTGGGGGCCATAACTGACTCTCTGGCTGATACAGACATCCTCCAGAAAGGTCTCATTGAGATGGATACCTGGTGTCAAAATCATGGCCTCAAGCTAAATGCCAAAAAGTGCATAGTCACCCCCTTTGGAAAAAACAAAGTACCCGCCAACTACCACATATGTGGTAGTCCCCAAAATACAGAAAATGTAATAAGGGATCTGGGGACCCTAGCAGATAGTAATCTCTCATTTGATAATCACATTGCCAAGATGGTTAGAAAATCCTTCTATGTGGTCCACCTAATCACAAAAGGGTTCGCATCTAGAACAAAAGAGGTTATTGTGCCCCTCTACTCATCACTCATCGACCCATCATAGAGTACAATGCCCCATTTGGGATGTACCTTACAAGACACCTCTGCAACAGCTGGAAAGACCACAGAAGTACCTCACCAAGAGGATTACTGGCCTCAATCAGATGCCCTATGCAGCCTGACTGAAGAAACTCCAGCTGTACCCGGTTGCATACTGCTTACTCAGAGGTGATCTCTGCCTGAAATACAAGGCTATAGCCAACCCACAATTGATGGACATGCTCCACCTAAAAAAAACCAAATTCCCGAGAGCCACATGCTCTAGGTATCCAAACCTCACAACAACAATAAATAGGACATGCTGGAGGGATACATTCCTGTCCCAGAGACTCCCCATGCTTTGGAACTGGATTCCAACCTACATTAAGAAGAGCCCCTCACTAACACTCTTCAAGAGAAACCTTGACGAGTGGATGGGAAACAGAAAATTTACCCTTGGGATCACTGCAGTGGCTCTGCTGGACAGAGGCGCAGGGAACTAATGGCTCTGCTGGACAGAGGCACAGGGAACTAATCTAAGGGTGTGACGAAAGCCAACACATTCTGGCTAGGCTTATAGATGCCCTCAGGCAGATAGCCTAGTACTTTCCTATGAACCTATGAACTTATAAGTGACAGATAATGTTGAAGTGTGTGAAGTCAGCTTTATCTAGAGTCCAGTGATGAGGTTTGTACCTCAGGATTCTGTACTAGGCAATTTCTTGTTCAGTATTTCAGTCTCAGAAGGCAAGAATAATTTACAAATCCTTTGTCTAACCATCTTTGTGGAGGACTGCAAACTGTGGACAATAATTGAATGCAAGATTTGTATTGGTATAATGCAGACAGTATTAACACACACAAAGAATTGTTGCCAGAGCCCTAGAGACAACGTAGATGAACAAAAATCACGGGGGAGAACTTCCTTTATGAAAGCTAATACACAAGTTAATTACAATATAAACAACACACCCCTATGAGATGACCAATTAGGGTTGGGAGATTAGCATAATGGCTAAGGTTCTTATCTTATAGACACAAGATATTGGGCTTGATGCTCACTTAGGGAAGAATGGCTTGGCTTAAAAGGGTCCCCTGAGGTCATTAGCCTTGTAATCACCTATGAACCTATGGTATGTGACCTGTGTACTGAGGTAGATGGTATTTGGAAAGTCCACCAGCATGTGCCCACAGTGGTGACTAATCCCTTGCATGCAGCACAACTCTTGAGTATGTGCAAGACATTCACATCATAGGGCATTATAGTTCCACTTTCTCAGCCCTCATCACACCAATAATTGAGTACAATGTACCCTTTTGTATGTACCTCCCAACACATCTTTCAGGGATGAGTTGCTCAAGTGTATCACTTTTGCCACAGTGAGCTTCCATGTATCTTATTGGCCATGACTATTTTTTGATGCATGCCCATTAGGAGTTTACAGTGCAGAACCACCTTCAAGGTGCTATACAAGATGCAAGTGTGATACATGTTCCTGTGATGCACACAGTAAATACATGGCTGATTGACAACATTGATGGCATGGGTTACAGTTGTGCAAGTGTGGACTGTGGCATATATATGCCATGCAAACCTTTCAGTTAGCTAGGATTGTTCATAATTTAAAACTACAGGTGTAACACTGTCCCTCTTTAACCTCCAAAAGATGTTAATGTTTGAGGAAGGTGTGCTTGATTCCCCTTATAAATTACTGACAAATCATGACAGTTGTACAAGTATGTTCTTGCAGAACCATCTATAAGTCACAATCACATATTTTATGTCAGTGACAAAATTGAGAGGTGGTATTATTCTAATATTGTCCATGACTGTGCATGCTTCTTCTACTGTTGCCCATGGGCCTGTTGCTATGTGTCCTGCTTGGTTGAGACCTGTGCTGAGATTACATTCATATTTAGGCAACTCATTTTTCACACCTTCACAGTACGCACCAACCCCCTATTGTATATACTATCCTTGATAAACATTCTCTCCAGTGATCATGTCAGGATGCTTATATCACAAAAAATCTTCTCCATTGATATGCTACCTTACCTTGTGTGACAGCCACATAATGTACAATAACTGCACGATTATATGACTACACTCACACAGGAGGTGCAAACAGCATTATGTACTGTATCATGTAGATATGTAATTACTGTTCATGCTATTTTTTGTCTTTGCAGTGTACATACACTGACATGCCCTCCTCTGATGTACATTACCATGTTTCACCTGTCCTCTTCCCCCGTGCTCATCCCTACAGTTCATATGTGTGGCCCTTTTCAATTCACACACGTCCCCTAAATAAGTGTAATGCAGTCTTTGTACCTTTATTGATCACCACAAAACATTTCTTCTGTATGCTTAAAACAAGTTTGCACAGTACTCGGGACTGATTACGCTTTTGTATAATGTGTTAGAACTTTATACATTGCCTTATGTTAAATCCTGGTAGTCATTGTGGCTGTCCCTGCAATCCTTCAAAACTAGTTTGCCCATTGGTAAATGTGTTTGCATGTCTGCAGGTGTTCATGGTGTTTTACATGGTTTCTTGGCCATCAACACTGTTGTTGGCCATGACACTGTGCTTGTATTTGTGTAAGCGTGCAAACATGTAAACTCTGTGTATGCCTTGCGCTAAGCCTACACAGCATTTATTGAATCCCCAGGAATGAATTCCATCAGCAGAATCCTTTCATGTTGCATAACTTATGCATACATTTTAAACAATGTATAAATTATTAAATAAAAAATATTGATATGTGGGAATATGGGAATAAATATGGTAAGACTAATGCAAATGCAAGAATAGAACACAATATATTCTGACATAAGAATACAACTGTTTAAATGCTGCAGATGTGATGGTTGTTAAGGAGCAAACCACAAACAGTGAGAAGGTGCAATATATACAGTATTCCTCATTTGTAGTGAAACAATGTGCAAGTTTGTGGTCAATCTATAATTATGTCATACAGACAAACTGACATTTCTGAATCAATTTCATTCTTATGTATAGAGGTGGTACACTGGAGTTAATTGCTACAAATGGCCATCTTTACATTTAGCACTGGTATTTACATGAGATAATTATGCTTCACCATACTGACATATTTATTTTTTTTTCAAAATGCATTTTTATGATCCTTTTGAAATGCATTTTTGGATGCAGTGTACTTGACATTATGTGGAAGTTTGTTCCAAAACTGATAGCAAAGAGTCTACTAACCTCTTATTTGTGTTTGCTGTGTCTACTAGCTGACCAATTAAACATAACTGTTCACAGGATGAATTCCACCTCAATGTAGCACCATGTAGCAATAATGAGGGGAAAGAGAGAGAGTTAGAGAGAGAATGCTACAGACGTAGAGATGTTTATATGTGAAAAACATCTAAGTAGCAGACAATGTTTAAATTTAATCAATGTGGAACTTTAAGTAAACTGCAGTATTTTGTTCTTTCCCCTAGAATCTCCAGCAAACCCAGTAAATCTACCATAGGTTTAGATAATCACTGTATTAATCTGTCCTAGGCTTGGTGATCAAATGTGGTGAAACTGCCCTAGGATTGGTCCATCATAAGGAGTAGTCTGCCCTAGGCTTGGTCCATCATATGTAGTAAATCTGCTCTAGGCTTGGTCTTCCCTAGGATTGGTCCATCATATGCAGTAGTCTGCCCTAGGCTTGATCCATCAAATGCAGTAAGACTGCCCTAGGCTTGGTCCATCTTATGTAGTAGTCTGTCCTAGGCGCCCTAGGCTTGGTCCATCATATGTAGTAAGTCTGCTCTAGGCTTGCTCTGCCCCAGGATTGGTACATAAAATGTAATGAATCTGCCTTAGGATTGGTCCGTCATAAGGAGTAGTCTGCCCTAGGC
The DNA here is from genome assembly GCF_019279795.1 of Protopterus annectens. Lineage (NCBI taxonomy): Eukaryota > Metazoa > Chordata > Ceratodontiformes > Protopteridae > Protopterus > Protopterus annectens. Next base: position 1,339,684,561 of record NC_056737.1, read on the forward strand.
TTGGTCCATCTTATGTAGTAGTCTGTCCTAGGCTTGGTCCGTCATATGTAGTAGTCTGTCCTAGGCTTGCTTTTGCATATGTGATAAATCTGCCCTAGGCTTGGTCCATCATATGTAGTAAGTCTGCTCTAGGCTTGGTCTTCCCTAGGATTGGACCATCATATGCAGTAGTCTGCCCTAGGCATGATCCATCAAATGTAGTGAGTCTGCCCTTGGATTACTCCATCATATGTAATACATCTTCTCTAGGTTTGGTCTATCATATGGAGCAGGACAGCAGTAGTTCAAAGTTAGAAAATATGAGAAGGAAAAGGAAATAATTTGTTGTTGTAGTACTTGCCTTAGCAGTAAGAAATGCACTGACTCTGCCACATTGCCTGCCTGAGTTAATTTTGGTTTTCATCTCAGCATTTTTATCCTGCAGGTAAGACTTTAGCTAATTGCCAGCTATGCTGACAAGGATTTTGGCAGAGTTAGCTTCCTCAGTAAAGGTCAGGTTAAGTGCATTGATATTTTCTTATTTTGCAGGTCCTAGTGCCATCAGCTGAGTTAGATAAGGCTGGAGGTTGAGTTTTGTGCATGGCTGAGGTTGTTTTTGGAGGCTTGATTGAGAACATATTAAGATCAATTTTGTTACTACTGTGATACAAACCCACTTCAGCTGAGCCAGTTCTTAATAGTACAAGAGGAGAACTGAAGTTTTATGCCGCGTCACTCTGGTGAGTAATCTGCAATGGCAATTGTGAAGTCATCTGTGTACTGTATTAGTCTCCACAGTTGTTTGCCACAATATTCACAAAAATTATCAATAGCAAAACCCTAGTATCAAACTCTGAGGGAACTCCAAATTTTACTTGGAGAAAGGGAGATATGAATCTGTTTTTTTTGTCTCATTGGCTATAGATTGACCTTGTATAACTCAGTTTGTAATTCTGACAGTGCCAGGCTGGTTGTTTGAATGGGTAGTTCTGAATAATCAAAACATTACAGTTCTTAAGTGCATTCCCTAAACTGATGTAAGAGGAGAATCTATGCAACCTTCCATATAATCTCTTCTAGTGTTCATAGGTTCATAGGTTCATAGGTTCATACTAGGCTATCTGCCCTAGGGCATTTATAAGCCTAGCCAGAGTATGTTTGGCTTTCGCCACCCATTTTAAATTAATTTTGCTATGCCCTTTTTCGAGGTTAGTATACTGTGCCTCTGTCTAACAGTGACACAGAAGTGATACCCGGGGTAAACCTATGATCTCCCATCCACTCATCAAGATTCCTCTTGAAGAGAGTCAATGAGGGACTCTGCCTAACCTGGACTGGGATTTTATTCCATAGTGAAGGGAGCCTCTGGGTTATGAATCTGTCCCTCCAGCATGTCCTATTTATTTCAGTGCTGAGGTTCAAGTCTCTCGGTAGCTCGATGGGATTTGGATTTTTTGAGGTGCAGCATATCCCTTAATTCCGGGTTGGACATAGCCTTATACGTCAGGCACAGGTCACCTCTGAGCAGGCGGTATGCCACTGAGTAGAGCTGGAGTTTCTTTAACCGGGCAGCATATGGCATCTGTTTGAGCCCTTTGATCCTCTTGGTGAGGTACTTTTGGGGTCTTTCCAGTTGCTGCAGGTGTTTGGTAAGGTACATCCCAAAAGGGGCATTGTACTCGATTATGGGCCTGATGAGGGATGAGTAAAGAGGCACGAGGACCTCGCCTAATCTAGATGTGAATCCCTTCATGATTAGGTGGGCTATATAAAATGTTTTTCTAACCACTTTGGCCACGTGGTTGTCAAATGAGAGATTGCTATCAACTTGGGTCCCCAGGTCCCTAATGACTTCTTCTGTACTTAATGGATTACCACCTATGTGGTAATTTGTTTTTGCAGGGGATGACTATACACTTTTGGCGTTTAGCTTGAGGCCATGGCTCTGGCACCAGTTGTCTGTTTCTATGAGGCCCTTTTGGAGGATGCTTGTGTCGGCTGGAGAGTCGATTATGGCGCCCAGTTTGCAGTCATCTGCGAACTTGGTCAGCCACAGTCCTTCCGTGTTGGCCTGTACCTCCGAGAAATATATACCAAACAAGAGAGGTCCCAGGACTGAGCCTTGTGGGATGCCACTTGTAACTGGTTTGGAGTCTGACATGGCTCCAGCAATTCTAACCATGTGGGTTCTGTCCTTGAGCCAGTTTGCAACCCATCTAGTGACATAGGGGTTTATATTTAAGCTGGTGAGCTTATCTATAATGCCTGACTGGGGAAGGCTTTTGCGAGGTCCAGATAGGCTGTGTGGACCACCTTCCCTTCGTCAATGGCCTTGGTGACTGTTTCAAAGAAGTCAACCAGGTTTAAGAGGCAGGATCTGCCCTTAACAAAGCCAAACTGAGTAGGATCCAGTGTCTGTATGTCCCCAATATCTTTATTTATGAGGTCCATGATGATCCTTTCCATAGCTTTGCAGACCAAGCTAGTCAGGCTTATGGGGCGATAGTTTCCAGGGTCCGTTGAGGCACCACCTTTGTGGAGAGGGACCACTGTTGCTGTACACCACTCTTTGGGTACATATCCTGTAGTAAGGCTGAGATTGAACAGTAGTTTTATGTTTGGGTTTAGCTCTTCTTGGAGTTCATGTAGGACGCAGCCTGGGACACTGTCTGGTCCCATTGATGCTGTGTTTTTTGCTTTGGACAGGGCGGCTCTCACCTGAGCATCTGAGATGTCGGGGGGGCAGCACTCTGCTGGGATAGATATTTGCCCTTTTGGTGGGGGGGGGAGAAGTTTGCGCTGAACCTGTCAGCTAGGATGTTGGCAATGTCTGTGGGATCAGTGTATTTTTGTCATTTTGGACTAATTCTGAGCATATCTGGGAATACCTACCCAGGTTCCTAACATAACTAAAGAAAGCCTTGTGATTATCTTTAGTGTCCTGTGCAATTTTTCTCTCGAAGCTGGCCTTTGACGATTTTATGAGTGTAGTTTTTGCTAATACTGATCAGAGATGCCTTCCCTTTTGGGATTTTGCTCTATCATGTAGTAGCTTCCTCCGTCTATTGTATAGTTTGTTTATGGCTGGGGTCCACCAGACAGGTCGTCTGCCTTTGGAGGATCGGGTCTTGGTTTTATTTGGGATTGCATGATCCATGCATTCCTGAAGGTGTTCATAGAATGCATTTATAAAGGATTCTGCGGTCTGGGCAGTATTTTCCACAGGCCCGGGGGCTTTGAAGGATTCCACTTCGGTTTTGAGGAGTGTGAAATTTGCTTTAGAGAAGTTTTTCACTGTGGTTTTCTGGGCAGGGGGTGGGGTCGGGATGTGAATATCCAGTGAGACCAGTTTATGGTCTGATCTTACCAGTGAGGATACACTTCTGGTCTGGAGCATAGAGTCCCCATGTTGGTGATGATCAGGTCCAGTATGTTTTCCCTCTTGTGGGAGTGGTAACAAGTTGTTCCATAGCATTTGAGTTTATGAATTCTAGGAACCTTTGGGCAAGGGTGTTGGAGCTAGAGTAATGCTCCCAATCTATGTTTGGGTAGTTGGCCCAATATAATGGTGTTCGGAGAGACCTTCATATTTTCCAGTGTTCTCAGGAAGGCCGAGTGGGGTTCCTGGGTTTGGGAGGGTGGTCTGTAGCAAGCTATAAACTGGAAGGCAGTTTTACCCACTGTTAGTTGCACATGGATAGTCTCTGATGCTTCGTGCTTTGCAACCTGGAGGTGTGGGTATCTTTGATGAATATCGCTCCTTTTGTGGTTCGGTCCAAGTTTTGGGGCCGAAAAGCATGGTATGAGATATAACCTGGTAGTGCTGGGGTGCTCTCGGGAGTCCTGAACCAGGTTTCTGTTACTGCACAGATATCGATGTTCTCCATGCTAAGGAGAGTTTGCGTGCATCTTGAGGTTTAGACTTCTAGCGTTGAGTAGCATTACTCTTAGTTTCTTATCCCTTGTGATACCTATGGAGGTGGGTTGGTCTTTTGAGCCTTGCCTAAAAAAGGCACTATGGGCGTAGCAAGAGCCTTTGCCAATATCCAAAAGCCCAGGGGTGACAGGTGCAAGCCGTCCCTAGCAAAGCATCGTGGCTTGTCGTGCATATCATCCCAAGCTGACAGGCATTGGATCCCCTTTAAATGACACCAATACTTAAGCCAATTGTTGAAACTGATCATCTTGTCTTCATATTGTGGCATCATTCTTGGTGAGGGTAAGATGCTACTCAAGGTCAGGGTCATACCAGCCTGGGCTACATGCTCAGAGAGCTCCTCTATGTCTCTTTTCATGTAGTCTCAGGTCATTCACACCAGCATGGACAATGACTGAGTCATATTTGTACTTGCCTTGGACCTGAGTGCTTGTGTTATGTGGCGGATCCTAGCGCCAGACAGGCTGCTCACCGTGACCTTCTCCTTGTTCAGCCTGGTGAGCGGGACGTCAGTGTGCCTGACGATAGAGTCACCTATTACAAGTGTATCAGGTGTGTTGTTTAGCCTTAAGGGCTGTGACTGTTCGGCACACTGGCTTTGTGAGATATGTGTTGCACGTGTTTTGTTTTGGGGTAGCGGTTGCTTGGGTGTCTGCTTTGGAGGTCTCTGCTGCTTAGGCAGATCTTTATTTAGAGCCTCCGAGTATGTTTTTTTGTGATTATGTGTTTGGTTTGCTGTCGTGGTAGGTCTATGTGAGACTGGAATTATAGTGAGTGTGGTTTCCTTCTCCTCCTGACTGGTTATGCCAGTACTGAGTTGAGAGAGCTTAGCCTCCAGTTTGGCTATATGGTTGCATCTCTCGCATGTGTTGGAATTTGTTGGGAGGAGGAGAGGGTTGTCTGTGTACATGAGGCAGTTGTAACATTGCCTCAAGATTCCCATATTCACCAGCTGGACCGGAGAGGAGATTGACAACTGACCTTTGGACATGCAAGAATAATATTGGGAATTCATTTATAATTCAAAACAAGGGCCAATGGGGAGCGAGGGTGTAGTGCTTTTAATTTTTAGTGCTGACTTATAATTGCTTTAGTGAGCAAGTGCCAGGTAACAAGTGCAATGTGTTACAGGTAACTTAAATGCAAAACGACAAACAGTAACTTTCTTTCAAGCAAGGAAATAAGTACAGTAAGCAATGCAGATATCACTAGGGATCCACAGAAGCGCTGAGAAGCCGCGTTTTAGGTGGAATTAGCGTTCCAGGGAAATAACAAGCATACAAACAAAGCTAGATTCAGCAGGCCTGGATCTAGTCTATGCTACAGCATACAAGCTGTACCAATTTCAGTAAGATACAGTTCAAATATTCAGGCACTATAAACCTCTAACCAGAAATTCCCAGCTCAGAAGGGCAGAGTCCAGCCTCTCCTCCCACAAGAGTGCAGACCACGAACCTTCTTAATGTAAAATAACTGGCCTGAAGCCCAAGTGCTTAAACTAGAGCTAATACACTTTAAGAATAACAGACACTGAGCTCTCAATCAGCAGTTCCCAATTTAGAAGGATGAAAGCTACCTGTCCTGCCACCACAGTGCATGCCACAAACCTTCCTAATGTAGAACAACTGGTCTGAAGCCCAAGTGCTTAATCCAAAAGACTTAGAATGATAGCTACACTTTAACCAAGTTACTACCAAGCAGTAATAAATACAACTGAATACTTTAAATAATGCCTGGATTAGTGCTCAAGTTATACAAACAAAGCTAGATTCAGCGGGCCTGGATCTAGTCTATGCTACAGCAAACAAGGTGTACCAATTTCAGTAAGAAGAAATTCAGATATGCATGCACTATAAGCCTTCAACCAGAAATTCCCAGCTCAGAAGGGCAGAGTCCAGCCTCTCCTCCCACAAGAGTGCAGACCACGAAACCCTCTTAATGTAAAATAACTGGCCTGAAAGCCCAAGTGCTTAAAGCAGAATTAATATACTTTTAGAATAACAGACAGTGAGCCCTCAGTCAGCAGTTCCCAACTTAGAGGGATGTAAACTACCTGTTCTGCCACTACAGTGCAGACCACAAACCCTCTCAATGTAAAACAACTGGTCTGAAGCCCAAGTGTTTAAACTAAAAGGCTTAGAATGAGTTACACCAAGCAGTAATAAATACAATTGAGAACGTTTAAGATGACGCAAAAGCAAAATAAAGTAGGAAGAAACACAAGTACAGTAAAAGCAGAAGTTTTTTTTTTTTTTTTTGGGGAAATAGTTACATTCAGTTGTCATAATAAAGTCTGACATAGAGTGTTTGCTCAAGCAGACACTGTTGCCATCTTCAGGCTGGACTGATGCCAGCCAGAGGAGTATCCTGGTACTAGTTACTCCCCTACGTGAAGGTCAGCTGATTCCCTCAGATGATCAGCTGAACATGGGCCTACGTAGTTTGTTATACCCAACAACTACCTTTCAGTCCTGCTTTTCATTTTTCTCAAGGCTTGGTCCTACTTTCAGTCTCCAGATGTCAGGTGAGCTGATCACCAGCAACCGATTGAGTAAGAATTCACCTATTTATCTGTATAAAGAAAACAAAGAAAAAAGGTCAGATGTTTTACTCCTAAGGTACTATTTTCAGTTTAATACATTCAAGAGGTTATTGAGTAGGCTTTCACACTTCCATATATATATATATATATATATATATATATATATATATATATATATATATATATATATATAAAGATAGATAGATACATACATATATTTTAGAGTTGGTTGGTGTTTTGGTTTTGTGGAATGTAATGCATGTACACCCTGTCAATTTTGTTTCTTTTATTGTAGTTGACATTTGTAGTTTCTTAGGAGTTGGACAGGGAGGTTTTTGCTCTGGTGTGTGGCTGTGCTGAGTTTGTTCCCTATCATTTGGGAGTCTGTTGTGTGGATTGTTGTTGGGTTGAATGGAGAGGTAGGTGTACTTACCTTTCTTTTACATTGTGTTTCATTTATTTCAGGTTTGTGAATTTGCCTGCTGTAGAAAGGATGATGTGGTGCTTTGGTGGGCTCTGATAACCTGATTTTTTTGTTGAAATTATATAATGTAAAATAAAATAAAAAGTAAAAGAGAAGAGGACATGGGGGATTCACTGTGATGAGGTTGTCCTGATTATGATTTGCAATTCTGACAACCATCTTTGTACACTACATAAAAACTTGAATGCACATAGTTTTTGCTTAGCAGAGAAGCATGTGTTTTTGCACACAATTCTGTGTATGCTGCTCATTCCTAAGGTAAAAAAGATCAGTGGCTATTGGTTTCAATTTAGCCCAGGTCAGTCCAGTCTCATTCTACATAATACCCAGTGTTTTCTCAAACAAAAATCATAAGAGCTATGTTTCTTAGAAAGGTTCAGTCAATAACAATTTTTTTTAACATTTTAGTGCCATTTAAGTTGAGGATTTTTGGACAATTGCAGTATATATTTTAACAAATATGTATATTATATTTATAACATTAAGACAGGGGATTCTCTACACCTCCTCCTAGGAAAGTGTTTCACTGGCTTGCCCATCATTAAGAAATATACATTATGATATAAAAATAATAACAATAATAATAATGAACAGGCAGAAGTAAGATGAAGCAACACTAGGCTATCATAAAACCAGCAACAATGTATTCAGGAAACAGGTACAGGCAAAGGCATAACTGCTTCATCAGATGCATAAAATATATGTAATTCAATGCCCATTAAATAAAAAACATTGGGGTGTCACGACCAGAATTACAGAGTTGAAAGTTATAATAGGTGAATGCCCAAGCATAGTTTATAAGAAAAATAAATATTTAGGTCAGCTGCTATGTTACCCCAAGTATCTTATGGGGTATGACAGCAGGAAACAATGACATGACTCTTGTAAAAATAAACATAATATTAGACCTTGTTATAACTGCAGTTTTTGCAGTTATATAGATCAAGCAGATGAATTTTTTTCACCCAGACCAGAACAAGGTCTATACATTTTCAATGGTGGCAACTTGTAAAAGCAGTCATGTGGTTTACCTAGCAGTGTGTAAAACCTGCAGTAAATTTTATGTAGGTAAAACGGACAGAAAACTGAAAGAAAGGATAAGAGAACATCTGAATGATATAAGAAATACTATGGTTAGGAATGCATTAGCTAAACATGTAGAAGACACTTCCCCAGAGCATGTATTTAGGTTTCAAGTTATAGATATGGTGCAGGAAAGTCTCAGGGGAGACAATGCTTGTTTGTACTGGTGTGCTGGAGCCATGGCTGAAGGAGATTTGACTACAATTGAACTGGATTATGTACCTAGAGGTGAGAAGATGTCACATGCACTCCAAAGAGAAATTAAAAATGTTTTTGCAAAATACTGTAAACCCTCTTAAAGGTATGTTCTTGGAACAAACAGTATGTGAAAATGATGTTGATGTCTTAGCACTTCACAGCACTCTGTCTAAAGTAGAGACTTATTGTACAAACTAAAAAGGGTTTAAAATCAAAGGTTCCATTTAGAAATTTGTTTGGACCTTAATATTGTACCTAGAGGACTGTGACTGCTGAAAATGCCAGCGCATGGTTATACACAACCAGAACTGTTGAGTAAATGGCAGAAACTTAATTTGGACCTCAGTTATAACTATGAGGTTATTAATAGACTTTGCAGTTAAAGAAGAAAAAGACTTGTGTTGCGAAATAGAGGAGTCCATGCATTATATGATAGCTTCTCTGGGGACATGGTTGATAGAATGTTTCAATGTGTATTTGATGCTTTGAACTTCTATGAGCAGAAACTGTTACATGTGAAAGTGAAAGAAATGATTAGAGACTCCAATGACTTTAAAAAGGGGCAGGGTTTTGCCTGGCCGAGAGCTGAAGGTTCCAGGGAAGTATTAAGTAATCAAAAAGAACAAAAACAGGCCACACCTAATGTTATTGCAGCAACAGGAGCTACTGAAGTAATTTTTACATGTGAAGAAACCTCCAGTGATGTCACCAGTCACCAGGATGTACTCTCTAGTAGTACACAACTGGGAGCAAGAAGGAAAATATTACTGTTATGGCAGAGATGCATTCCTCTGCTAATGGACATGGGGTGAAGGAAAATCAAGTGAGAATTCAGAATTAAATTTTCCTTTGCCTATCATACAACTGATGGCAGAAAAGAGGTTGCATTCTACAAGCAGAAGAAGATACAAAAGGAAATTGCCTCAAGAGGTAACAGACTCTTCCAGCATAAAAAAAGTTTTGGAAAATGAAAATACATAATTTATCAAGTAAAATTTTGTCAACAGAGGAATGTAATATTTTACAAAAGGGTTTAACATTTGTATCAATTAAAGGGGATGATATTACAGAAGTTATCACTAACATGAAACTGTTTACACAAAATGTAATATTGAAACTGAATTTTCATGACAATAATGATTCTTCTAGTAATGCATTTTCACAATTTAGAAGACCAAATATGTATATGCCTGTACTATACCCTCTTGTAGAAGCATTTGTAAAGTAAGTGTTAATGATGTTTACAAACACTGTGAAAGTAAGAAAAGTAATTTTAGGAATATGTATTTTAATGAGAGACAGGCCATGTTGAAGTTAATGAGAGATGATAGTATAGTAATTTGTCCTGCAGATAAGGGGGGACCCGTAGTGTTAAAGGATTCTGACTGGTACAAAGATAGGATGAAAGAGATGTTAAACAATGTTAAGTTTTACAGAAATGTTAGAATGTTTGACATTAAAGATGGTTGATGCACTGAAAACTGAGCTGAGGAATATGTTAAGAAATAAAATGTTGGATCATGGGTTATTTGATTATTTTATATGGAACATCCTAAAATACCAGTTATACAGGGTCTCCCAAAAGTACACAAGAATTCTACCAGTCCATAGATGAGGCCCATAGTGGCAGGACAAAAGTGGGTACTGAAGCAATGTCCATTTTTGTGGAGAAAATTTTAAGAACATTTATTAACTGTAACAATCACATCTTGCAGAACTCTAGACAATTTATATGTGATTTTATATGATTTTACTAAGGGGTCCAGTAAAGTAAATAATGTGGGAAGAAATAGCCAGGGAATTGTTATGGCTAGGCTTGTATAGGCCCTAGGGCTGATAGCCTAGTACCAACCTATGAACCTATGAACCTATGAACCTATTTTTAAAAAAGGTAAATGGTATTTGGTTACACTCGATGTACAGTCCTTATTCACTGTAATACCAAATACTGTAGGTACAGAGTGGGTTAAAAAGTTTTACACGAACAGAACTGTTTTTTGACTGAGAAGGTTGAAATGCTATGTGCTTTGGTTAAGATGATTTTATATAATAATGTCTTCCTTCTTGATAAGGATTACTACCTGCAGATAGATGGCGTAGCTATGGGCACATCATGTGCCAATAGCTGTGCCAATCTTATCATGCCAGTATGGGAGACGGAACATGTATTAGGTAGTATGGGAGATGGGACATGTATTAGGTAGTATGGGAGATGGAGCATGTATTAGGTAGTATGGGAGACGGAACATGTATTAGGTCGTATGGGAGATGGAACATGTATTAGGTAGTATGGGAGGTGGAACATGTATTAGGTAGCATGGGAGACAGAACATGTATTAGGTCATATGGGAGATGGAACATGTATTAGGTGGTATGGGAGATGGAACATGTATTAGGTAGTATGAAAGATGGAACATGTATTAGGTAGTATGGGAGGTGGAACATGTATTAGGTAGAATGGGAGGTGGAACATGTATTAGGTAGTATGGGAGGTGGAACATGTATTAGGTCGTATGGGAGGTGGAACATGTATTAGTATGGAAGGTGGAACATGCATTAGGTAGTATGGGAGATGGAACATGTATTAGGTCGTATGGGAGATGGAACATGTATTAGGTAGTATGGGAGGTGGAACATGTATTAGGTAGTATGGGAGGTGGAACATGTATTAGGTAGTATGGGAGGTGGAACATGTATTAGGTAGTATGGGAGATGGAACATGTATTAAGTCATATGGGAGATGGAACATGTATTAGGTAGTATGGGAGGTGGAACATGTATTAGGTAGTATGGGAGATGGAACATGTATTAGGCCGTATGGGAGATGGAACATGTATTAGGTAGTATGGGAGGTGGAACATGTATTAGGTAGTATGGGAGCTGGAACATGTATTAGGTGCTATGGAAGCTGGAACATGTATTAGGTAGTATGGGAAATGGAACATGTATTAGCTAGTATGGGAGGTGGAACATGTATTAGGTCGTATGGGAGATGGAACATGTATTAGGTCGTATGGGAGATGGAACATGTATTAGGTCATATAGGAGATGGAACATGTATTAGGTAGTATGGGAGGTGAAACATGTATTAGGTAGTATGGGAGATGGAACATGTATTAGGTAGTATGGGAGGTGGAACATGTATCAGGTAGTATGGGAGATGGAACATGTATTAGGTCGTATGGGAGGTGGAACATGTATTAGGTCGTATGAGAGATGGAACATGTATTAGGTTGTATGGGAGATGGAACATGTATTAGGTAGTATGGGAGATGGAACATGTATTAGGTCATATGGGAGATGGAACTTGTATTAGGTAGTATGTTAGGCAAATGTAATTTTCTACAGAAGATTCATGGATGGCCTATTTTTCATATGGGAAGGCACTACTAAGGAATTGTCAGATTTTTATAATTATATTAATACAAGCACAAGCTTTTTAAAGTTTGTGATGACTTGTTCAGATATGGAGATTAGTTTTCTGAATGTGTTAGTGAAGGTAAAGGAAGATGGGGCAATAGATACTATGACATATAGAAAACCCTGTCACAAGAACACTTACTTGCATCAAAGTAGTATGCACCTGCATTTTACTTTTAATAATGTGGTGAAGGGGCAAGCTATAAGAACATCACAAGTTAATGCTATTGGGGGAAATTTTAAGAAAGACCTGAGATATTTAGAAGAAAGGTTTGTAGCAAGGGGGTATGATAAAAAGGAAGTATCTGATAAGTTAGTTGAAGTAATACAGAGAAGAGGGAATGAAGGAAGGCCTTATTTTTTCTCAGATCCACCTGCATGTGTGAATAAGGTAGATGAGTTTAGGTGCAGGGTACCAGTAACATATTCTAAGGATTCTAAAGGTGTAGTTGACATTATTAAAAAACATTGGGATGTCATGACCATAAATACAGAATTGAAATCCATAATAGGTGAATGTCCCTGCATAGTTTTATAAGAAAAATAAATCTTTAGGTCAGCTGCTATGTTACCCCAAGTGTCTTATGGGGTATGATAGCAGGAAACAACAACATGACTCTTATAAAAATAAAAATAATACTAGATCTTGTTATAACTGCAGTTTTTGCAGTTATATAGGTCAAGCAGATGAATTTTTTCACCCAGACCAGAACAAGATCTATAAATTTTCAGTGAAGGCAACTTGTAACAGCAGTCATGTGGTTTACCTAACAGTGTGTTAAACCTGCAGTAAATTTTATGTAGGTAAAACAGACAGACAACTGAAAGAAAGGATAAGAGAACATCTGAATGATGTAAGAAATACTATGGTTAGGAATGCATTAGCTAAACATGTAGTAGACACTTCCTCAGAGCATGTATTTAGGTTTCAGGTTATAGATATGGTGCAGGAAAGTCTCAGGGGAGGTGCTATTAGAAACGAAACAGAGTGTTTAGAAAGCAAATGGATTATTAGATTAAGAGCAGATACAGGGTCAGGAGTTAATGACAAAGTACCATTGAAACCAATGTTGAAACCATGTCTTCTTTTTAAATAAGAAGGGAGTTTTAATAAACTCCCTTTCAACCCGCCACCTTTTATACACATTCACCTTTTTTATAAATTTACTATTAGTACTGCATATATTTAAAATGTTATCTCTTTAAGAGTTTTACTAGGATGTCATGTGATTTTTTCACTTTGTTATTTAATGGGCATTGAATTAGATAGATTTTATGCATCTGATGAAGCAGTTGTAATACTGCAAAAACACTTATGCCTTTGCCTGTGCCTGTTTTCCTGAATAAATTGTTGTTATGATAGCCAAGTGTTGCTTCATCTTACTTCTGCTTGTTGGATTTATTTTCTGGTTCAAGAAGCATTTATTCAGCACACACTGGTATAAACAGACAAATCCAAATTGTGTACTCAGATTTCCTTCTCCCCCAGCTAACAATGTAGACAGAGTTTGCCCTGATTTAAAAAAAATGTCTTATATAGTTGGTATGCATATATATATATATATATATATATATATATATATACACACACACACACACACACACACACACACACACACACACACACACACACACACACACACATATATATATATGTGTGTGTGTGTGTGTGTGTGTGTATGTTATATATATATATATATATATATATATATATATATATATATATATATATATATATATATATATATTAAAGAATGCCGTGCAGGTTAGAATGGCTGGTACCCATTTTGACTGAATTCCTAAATGTATTATATTATGGTTTAAAAGTACTAGTACACTAATATTATTTATATTAATTATGTAACAACAGTTTTATACTGCTGGCACTGAAAGAAGTCATAACAATTTCCTGATTGAGTAAAAGAATAGTTATTTAAGTTGTTTCTGTCATGTGGACAGTGAAAGGCATTAGATTTTGTACCTTCTTTGCATCAATGGACATCATAGACACAACCAATATGCTTGCGTTATTCAAAGGCAGTTGTTATATAAATTATTTGTATATATGTATATATATATATATATATATATATATATATATATATATATATATATATATCAGGGTAACGTAAAAATATATATCTCACACCATTGGGTAGAATTTTGGTAGTTTGAACATTGTACTAATATTTGTTTTTTTCAACCACGGATGCTGGAACCCTACAGTCCCTGAAATCTCACTGGATCAGGTTAACATCTGAAGCTTAAGAGCTGTTTCATAAATTAGAAGTTGAGGGGGGTTAAGCCACAGTGAGTCTACTGGAAGAGGATCTGTCCAGAGAGAGGTCATGCTAGAGCCAAATTTGATAACCTTAAATCATCTGAAACTCTGTCCAAAAAAACAGACCCAGATCCCAGAAATCTGTTGAAATCATATTTGAAATGGAAGGGCAATAAGAAACTGTCATGGCTACACCCATTTTGGAAGAGCCAGGTAATGATGTCCTTCTTGTTGCAGACAATTGAGTAGGGGATGATAATAGTCAGTCAGACTCAGGAGGAGTACCTGAGTACCTTCAGGAATTTCTAGAGTGTCTTCCAGCCACTAACAAGGTAGATTATTTGAGTTAGCTTTGGAAAAAGAGTATAGCTTCACAGCTGAACAATGGGAGAAGAGGGTTTGTAATAGTGCACCATTGGCTACCCTACAAGTAGGGATGAAGGAAAAACTATAAGCAGTGTAGAGGGCATCTCTGAGTGTGAACCCTGCATGCCAATTAGTTTGTCTTCAAAGCCCTCTGTAGTTAATACCCTCTATCTTCACTGGATAATTCCAATACTCCAGGGGGCACATTTAACTACCCTTATTTCCAAGACCATTAAAGACAAAACCATTATGGGACATTACATAGATATTTTTGAAATGGCCATTGCAAACAGTATACAAAGGTTACTAGAAGTGTAAGCATTAGGTTTCAAAAACATGATGGCAGCATTGCCAGCTTTAGATAAATCTGCTTCCAATAAAAACACAGAAAAACTGTGACTCAGTGGCATCTGTTTTTTTATTTTTTATAGCTGTCCTTATTGAAAATTATCCTTTTTTGGCTTTGTCCTTAATTTCTTATATAATGGCTATTAGGGAGGCCCACCATGTTCATGGGGTGAGTGGCGCGGTTGAGCTATAATCAGAGGTTTAAGAAACTAAACACATCCTTAAGCTGGGACCAGCACCACCCTGATACTTGATTAAGCACTATGCTGGACAGATCCTCTTCCAGTAGCCTAGGAGTCAATGGTTAAGCACTATCCTGGACAGATCCTCTTCCAGTAGCCTAGGAGTCAATGGTTAAGCACTATGCTGGACAGATCCTCTTTCAGTAGGCTAGGAGTCAATGGTTAAGCACTATGCTGGACAGATCCTCTTTCAGTAGCCTAGGAGTCAATGGTTAAGCACTATGCTGGACAGATCCTCTTCCAGTAGCCTAAGAGTCAATGGTTAAGCACTATGCTGGACAGATCCTCTTCCAGTAGCCTAGGAGTCAATGCTGATTCTCAGACGACAAACGCCTATTTTGTTTTCAACAGCAGCAAGTGTTTTTGGCTGGATTGCTTTTTTCTTATGTATTTGCACTGAGGGAAATCTCATTCATTCAAGGAAGGTAGTCTTTTCAGGTTAAAATAAGCATTTTTCCCTAGTAAGAAAAATAGCGACAGGGCAACTCACTCCCATTAAAGTAGAAGAACTTACTCAGGAGTTTAAATTTTACCCAGATTCCCAGGCAGCAAAAATTTAGTTCACCTAAGGATTTTCCTTGAAATCCAATGCTCCATATAATAATAAGATTGTCAAGAATATGACATCTATAATTGGGAAAGATGGCATAGTGCTAGATACTCTTAATGAGGAATTACAGACAGGAAGAATGATCAGCCCATTCAGAACTTTTGCCTTGGGAACACTTCATGACCTCACCCATCAGGATAGTTTCAAAGAAAAAAAGGAAGCAAATCTTGCTTTATCCATCCCCTAACCTCCCCAAGCAAATCTTCAATTAAAGAGTTTATTTCAAAGGAAGATGCTAGAATAAAGTGTGCCACTCTAGATAATGTGGTAACTTTTTTTCAGAAGTTTAAAGAACATTGGCTAGATAAGCTTGACATTAAATTGGTATTTTGCTTATTGCCCATACATGAACAAGATTGGCTATTCCTCGGTTTACACTTTCTGGACCAGTTGTATTTCGACAGGGCCAAGCCAAGGGGCTGTTCAACAGCCTGTGCTATTTTTGAGTCCTTCAGCACAGCTTTACACTGGTGTTGGCAGCAAAGGGCTACAAACCTAGCTGCAATGCATTATATTGATGATTTCCTTATTGATGTGGAGGGTGGGTAAGGTTTCATGGCAGGCATGAAAATTTTCACAGATTTATGTGATCACCTGGGGGTTCTCCTGGCTAAGGATAAAATACAAGATCTGAGTCACTGTATTACATTTTTAGGCTTATAAATTAATGACATTGGTAAGTCTTTTAAGCTAGCTAGCAACAAATACAATTGCTAAAGGTAGCCATCAATGAGTTCCTAAATTGTTCCAAAGGAAGAGTAAACTAGGTCATGACTCTTATGGATTTACTTAATTTTGAATGTAGAGTGAGTTCTCCAGGCAGAACATTCTCAAGATCTATGAAAAACCTGTTGAAAGGGGATGAATATAACTCCATTTGGTGCAAATTACAAAAAGGGTAAAAGACTATGTAAGTCTGTGGAAAGTGTTTCCTGGATCAGTTCAATGGGGTCTTAATGTGACATTCAGACTGGGTTTCCCCTGATTCTCTCCAATGTTTCACCTCTGCAGCTGTCAGCCCAGGCATTATGGGGAAATGGTTTGCAGTATAATGGCCATCCTCTTGACCGGTGTCCATCAAGAAAGAAATTACATTCCTAGAAATTCTCCTTATATGGGCTGCTATATACTGTATATGTGGCAAGATCAGTTCAGAGAAAGAAGGTTATTTTGTTATCATGATAATCAAGCTATTGTTCAAATTCTCTAAAGTAGATCTCGGTCAAACTGACTGCACTTTGTATTGAGATTGCTAGTTCTTCTCGGTTTAAAAATCAATTTATTATTCTCTGCAAATTGTATACCTGCTGTTTGGAAATCTGTAGCTGATGGCCTATCCCATCTCTAGATTTCCAGGATTTGTTTACTCGCTGCAGAGTCATAGCACCTCCCTATGCCAGTCCCACCACAAATTTGTCTCCTTGGAGACGAATGATGGTATCATTAATGTGCAATTCCTGAGCTTGAAATACCAGAAGGGCCTACACTTCTACCACATCAAAATTCAAAAAGACTTCTATATGCCTTTACCAGAAAAAGATAGGAACTGGATGCTTGACATTATGATTTATTATTTCTTACACAGGTGCAACCTACAGGACTCTCCTAGCTTCCTTCACATACAAATCACAGCGTTAGATTGTTTGGCAAGATATTTAGATAATCCATATTTGTCACACCACAGAGTTATTCACAGATACGGAAAGACTGAAGCTGCATAAATGCTGATCATAGAGATACAAGATATTCTATAGGGGTTCATCTGTTTGCAGTTGTCATTAAAGGACTAAATAAGTCAGTTAAAGACTTTTCTATTTAGCAATATGGGAAACACTATTTATCTTGCCTGTTTGGGCTTTCAGAGCCAATGAATTACTTCAGTCATTACAGTGGACTGATGTTATCATAACATGTTTGATTGGCATAGTATGGTTAAAAAATTCCAAAACCAACCAGGTTGGAGTAGGCCAACAAATGTGTTTGGAATGATCAGAAACTTTGGCATTGTGCCCAGTTCATTAGTCCTTGGCTATGAAACAATCATTAAATGATGTTTCCCCAAGGGAATAGGTGTTTCAACTAAGAAATGGGAAGCTGTTGAATACCTTAGATGCCATCATGATGGTGCGGAAAGCATTGACTTGTCAGTGCATTCCTCATGAAGGCTACAGTTCCCACTCAATTAGAATAGGGCAAGCATCAGATTCAGTCAGAGATGGGTAATCAGTGGAAATTATAAAGTGCTCAGGTAGATGGAAATCTGATGCTTTCTTTTTTATACTAGATGATTATCAAACACAGAGACAGAGCCTGGTCCCTATCCCATAAGATATAAAAATGAAGATTCCTTTCTTACCTACCATCAGTTATGCAACCTTGCCAAAAATAAGTCAGGCATGACAAAAAGCTATACTATACAACAATGCAACAAAAACACCAACATAATTCAAAGAAATTTTGGGGAGCCATCAAACAACTACTAAAGCCTGGACAGATCACAACCCCAGCTCCAACCACAACAAATTCCGCAGGCAGCTTTGTCTCACAATCTAATTCACACTTTATCAACTCTATACTCTCCCGAGTGAAAAACAAGAGCAGGATCCCCCATCTTTTCCTAATGAATTAGACAGAACCATCATTTCCTTTCCACTCAAACCAATTCAAACTAATACCATCAAAAAACATCTTTCCAAACTTAAGCCCTCCTCCTTCGCAACTGACCAACTCCCCAGTGAATTTCTAAAGCTAGCAGCAGATGTCATCTCCTACCCTATATCTCTCTCCTAATAAACCATTCCATTGCTGAGCAGTACATCCCCAAACTCTTGTAAGTCTCGTATATCAGCCCTCTTCACAAAGGCGGCTCCTCTACTGAGTTTTCAAACTACAGTCCAATTGCCCTCCTCCCTCCCATGGCCAAGATTCTTGAAAAATGCATACACAGACAACTCCTTGACTATCGACAAAGCAATAATCTCCTATATGCATTTCAGCATGGCTTCAGACCTAAACACATTACAACCACTGCTCTTGTTAGTTTTACAAACTCAGTCAACTAGCTTAGAAATGACAAGCTTGTCTAGCCTATCTTTCTTGATATGTCTAAGGCCTTTGATCCAGTATCCCAACAAAAGCTACTAAATGAGCTAGCTTCCTTAAACCTAACCCAGCTAGCCCTCTTCTGGTTTCTCAGCCACTTAACTGACCACCAACAGGCAGTTAAGTGGCAAAATGAACTCTCCACCCTATTACCGGTCTCAGTAGTAGTACCCCAAGGCTTAATTCTCAGTCCATTGCTCTTCACCATATTCACCAACAGGCTCAGCATAGCCACCCACCATGCAACCATTGCTCAATATGCAGACGACTCCTCCCTCATATGTTCAGTTCCCTCCCTATAAGAACTACAAACAACCCAACAATCTTTGCAAGACATTGAAAAATACCTCTCATACTCTTAACTCATACTCAGTCCAAATAAAACAAAGCTTATGCTCTTCACTAATGGCAAAGTTCCTGATAACTCTCCCGCCTTCACCATCTAGTCAGTTAATAAAACTAAAATTGAAGCTGTCCAGCACAACAAACTCCTTGGAGTCATAACTGACAACAACCTAAAATTTGACAAACACCTCGCTCTATCAAAAAGCTCCACATTAAGCTAGACTCACTATACAGAGTCAAGCCATACCTAACCAAGGCGACAAGACATTCCATATCTAGGACTCATCTACTCTCTACCCTTCTATATGCCTCACCAATATTCACTAATCTCAGAAAATCAGATTTAAACAAACTGGAGTCCTGCCATAACAAAATCGCAAGATCCACTACTAACCTCCCTTATAGATATCACTGCACAGCACTTCATAAACTAAATTGGATTGAAATACCCAATATCCTATCCCTCAACCAACTAACTTTCATTCATTCCATCTTCCACCATCCAGACAACTGTCCAGCA
The DNA here is from genome assembly GCF_019279795.1 of Protopterus annectens. Lineage (NCBI taxonomy): Eukaryota > Metazoa > Chordata > Ceratodontiformes > Protopteridae > Protopterus > Protopterus annectens. Next base: position 1,339,704,018 of record NC_056737.1, read on the forward strand.
CTCAAGAGCTTACTGCAGCCCTACTCAAACGGCAGGCCACTAAGATCCTCCAACAAACTACTACTCCAAGTAACTAAATCTAATAATTGTTAGGGTAACTCTCTATTCTCCCACCAAATATCTCTGGAATTCCATGCCTCAGACAATACTAAATTCTAGCAACACATCCAAATGTAAACTACTGTTTAAGGAACACCTAACCAAAAACTGGCTTTGCTCCTGCACTAATCCTGGCTGATCATTTTCTCCTACCTTGCTCTTACAACCAAAATATCTCTTCCCTTACTAAATTCAAACATCCAAACGATCCCTTCTATCATGGAATTCCAATTTCTTTCTACCTATCGGAAGCTCACTCCTGCTCCTATTTTTATCTACCTATCTCAAGTTCCCAAAAGTTTCATCATGTTCCCTCCTTCTTGTACTTCACCTCAATATTGCCTTAGCTATCACTGTTTAGAACAAGCAACACTAACATAGCAGCAATCAGCCATATTCTTGTTCATCTACCATACATGTATCTAATAGATGTACCATACATGTATCTAATAGATGTACCATACATGTATCTAATAGATCTACCATACATGTATCTAATAGATGTACCATACATGTATCTCGTAGACATTTACCACCAATACCATGATACTGATCTACTGATCCGTCATTTCTCTATGATGGCACAAGCTATTTCATGCTAGTTTATTTGTCAGGTTTCTTTTTTTTCACTTTATATTACTGAATCAGTTTTTACTGTTTATGTATAAACTATTTATTACCTATATTTACCAAAGTTATGTATTCTTGATTGTTATCAATTTATTGTATTGTTTTTAATGTGATTTTGTAATGGAGCTTTTCTCCCCGGGCCTCCACTGAAAAAGGGCTACTGGCACAGTCGGACATCCCCGGTAAGCAAATGTAAAATAAATAAAATAAATCAATTCTATTTATATTTTTATTTTAAGTCCAGGTCTCTTCCTGATCATAGGACATTCCTGTATCTGCAGAGCAGCCTCCAGAGAAGCAATCAGATTGAAGCCTTGAATCTTGACCTCAATCCTGCCCAGTGGATAGTAGATTCCTGGCCTTATTGTAGCTTTAGTTTTTGGGAATCATACAGAACCTGTTTACCAACAATGAGGTAAATGAGGCTTTAATTAATTTGGGAAGAAGTGATTTATGTAACATCCCAAAATGGATCCTTCTCAGCAAATGTTTGGCAGGTCTTGCTGTTTTATATCAAAAGTTCCTAATCAAACATGTAGGTTTGTTAGCCATTTTACCAAGATAAATTCAGAGTGGTGCCTGCAGACGATCTGCTCTTGAAATTACCCAATGATTTCTGAACTGTAGGGTAGCTAGAGCAGCAAATCAAATTGATTTCTCTGAACTGATCACCCCAATTTAGGAAGAATTGAGCCAGATTTTTATCACTCAGATGGCATTCACCTGAATGACTTGGGTTGAGATTGGTTTATTTTACAACTAGCATTGCATGTTCAGAATTCTTTATTACACATATATAAAAAAGGGAAAAAAGTAATATGAGCATTGTGAGCTAATATTTATTTACCTCGAAAATGAGGAGGGGTGCAGTATGCAGATCATGCCGGTAGGCAGGTGCCATTATGGCCTCATCCCTGCCCTTCCCATCATCCCCCACTTTTACAAGCTGCAGGTAGTTTTTGCCCCCCTCTAAGGGGTGGAGAATCTGGGCAGGCATACTTAAGATTCACGGTGGAGCCAAGAAGGTAATTTGTATGCCACCCGGTTGTTGAGAAGAACTGAAAGGCACAAACAGGTAGATGCCAACCAGCATTTAATGAAAAGGTGTAGTTTTGGTGTTAAACATAGTTTGCTGATGCTGTGGAATGTAATTTGGTTAAACAATATAATCTGATGAATTTATATAATAGAGCCTCAATAAAATAGTCAAAAAACCCAATCTTTGCATTTTGTTGTTGTGGAGGCATAGGAAGGTCATAAAGATGGCAGTAAGCAGTGATGGTTCCAGAATCACAAAACTGATCTTCCTGAAATTCTATTAGTCCTTTAATAGGATGCTTGCAATGGGCTAAGTTTTCTACAATGCTAGTCACACACCCACTTACTGCATGTCATCAGTGTGTATTTATTTAATTCAAAGAATAATAAGGCAATTAAACTGCCCAAGGCTCATTCTTCTGTATTTATAATTTAACCTAAGATATAGCTCTACTCCAAATCCGAAATGTTGTACAGTATGTCTTTATTATGAAATGCAGACTATTAGAACAATTCAAAATGTTAGTGCCTTTCAAGTCTGATACCATGATAACTACAGTTGCTTGTAAGACTTGTTTCTAGCTGATGGTTTCCTTCTGCCAGGAAGCACAATCATAATTATATATTTCAGTGTGAGAGGCAGCTGCTCATTGCTGCTGTTAACTTAAAAAAAAAAAATAGCTTTAATTACTGTTTAATAATCAGAAAAATGTGATATTCATCATATTACAATGTATGGCATACTAAATAAACACTAAGCACCAATTTTCTCAGTAAGTAGACAAATAATATGCAGATTATTAAAACACTGAAGAGTCAATGGTATATAATGAATAAATAGATGGCTGGTGGTCTGTAGAAAATTAAGTACTCTTATTTTATTTCATTCTATCTATCTGTCTATCTATCTATCTATCTATCTATCTATCTATCTATCTATCTATCTATCTATCATTCATTTTTTACTGAGTTACTCCCATTAGACTAATGGCCTCTTTTCATGGGAGGCCCATGTTGGTACTTATACTAACTTGGGGAAATTTGGCCAATGCATCATAAAAATCCCCTAGTCCTTTTCAATAAATGCTATGGGATCTCTTACAACTCTCAACCCTCACCCTGTGGTGGACTTTGAATAGGTCAATTGGCTTGAAGGGGACTGATGATTGGTAGACAGTGGAAGTAAACAGAACAAAAAAAATGTCACTCCATGGTGAATGGGCTAGGTGTGGTGGTAAGGTTGAGGTAGACCCTTACCTCTGTGATCTTCACTCACCTAACCACCAACAGTTGGGACAACTCGGGATAAATATGGCTATGGTTGTAAGGGCCCTAGGGCCGTTAGCCTAGTAACTTCTATGAACCTATGAACCTATAATGTGCTTGTGTGTGCTCTTCTGCATACCAGAAGACGGTGATTCACCTGTTTTACAAAATAACCTCACATCTGCTGTCTGTGCAAGAAACGATTATATTATATCTCACCTATTTTATACTGAGCATCATATTATCATTTCTTACATGTCAGGACTTGGACTCTTTCATTTTGTGCCTACCTCATTTATGCCTGCAAACACATACACCTGCTCAGCAGTGTAGTTTGTGAAACACACATTTTGTGAATCACGGCCCCTGCTGTGGAACTTTGTTTGCATAGCCATTGTGCACCTGGACTCTTCCATGCATGGAGTTGTATGTGTTGTTTCACTTTTGCTTACTGGCCTTTTTATGAATTTTTCAGTGCTCAGGTATATGCTTCAGACAATGCACTAAACCTGTATGCTTTTATGCAATGTTTATAAATCCTGCCCCTAGCAGATAACTGCTTAAGAATGCACAATAAAATTATGTATTAATAATGAAAACAAAACATAGAATTTCAAGTGGAGTAGCATCATAAAAATATCTACATCACACTTACCTATTTTCATTAACTAAGCAATTATCTGTAAATATTTATTGTTATGTAAGCAAGTGGGTACCACAATGTGTAGGACATGTATCATAATAAAAGTGCACTCAAGTTGCTGAAGTGATGCTCTGAGAACTGACACATGAGTATGGTTCCTACCTAGCTGTTGTAGACTTCTATGACTGTCAATACAGAGAACTCATTGCACTTAATCAAAATGTAATTAAGAATATTTAGGGGCCTATAAAGTGGTGTCTTTAAGGCAATATGAGAAAATATCCTGTGTAAGACATGCCTGGTAACTGCTTCAGACGTTATTCATTTATGAATGAACATCATAGTTTGGCACACTTTTCTTGCTTGCAGTATCCCATGCTTATGAGAAATAGAGGAGTTAGACATAAAACAGTAATATCATTGTTTTACACTTTAAAATAAATTCTGAGAAAGTAAATGCAAATGATTACCTTTGGTTAAATAAACTAATCACAACATGATAACAATATAGAGTGTCTCTTGCTCTTAACCAATTCTTGCAAATGCTGTTATGATATTCACCATCTGTTTAAACTGCATAAATCTTAGTGTTTTCTGTTACAAACAGTGGTGGAGGTGTTTTTGTGAAAGTGCATGTGTGTGTGTGTGTGTGTGTGTGTGTGTGTGTGTGTGTGTGTGTGTGTGTGTGTGTGTGTGTGTGCGCGCGTGTGTGTGTGTGTGAGAGAGAGAGAGCGAGAGAGACAGAGGCAGGATGTGGATTGGACAGACTATGAAGGTGTGATACTGTCTTCAAAAGTGCTATGGAAAGAGAATATGCAGTCTTAATAATGGAGGTATACTAGAGCTGTCTTACAAAGGGAGGAGCAGGTTTTGGGTGATTTTTTCCCTACATGTTTTGTGTGATTAGAAAATATAATCTGTAATAGCTTACAGATTCCAGAAAAACTGTATTTTAAACAAAATGTTTATTTTACATTTAGAATGACATTCTTAGCATGAAATAGGCAGTAAGTGTTACAAGTAGCACAAGGAAAGTGAATGGTATCAAACAGTCATTTACATAATCTAAAATATTTTTAACACCTTTATTGAATTATCACTTGACACAAGCAAACATACCTTGATATAAAAGAAACAAACCATATGAACATGCTCCCACTTACAAACATTATAAAGCACTTATAAACATTATAAAACACATATATTCTTTTGTATAACTATCATCAATCCAACATTACATAAATTGCTCCGTTCCTACCTTTCGTTAAACCAAAATCCTCCACCAAAAAATTATTCTGCATATATTGTCCTCAGTTTTATGTTCTATGTAATTTTCTCCTACCCTGTTTTAGAGTTCCTGCTTCCAGGTCTTTTATCTCTTTTACAGTTGGTTTAGACTTTGATTTTCATTTCCTAATAAAAGGTTTTTGGCAGGCACCTAACAAGGCTTTACTATATCTAGGCAATTCAGATCCTGTATCCCGGCTCAAAAATCATGTCCATAGTTACATTCATCTGCTCACACAATATTTCTGACAGAGTACTCTGTAGTGAAAAGTCTGCTAACTCATTACACTCGTGACACATTTGCTCCCAGTCATCTCTTTCTTCTCTATTCCACCTCCCACATGTGGCATCTACCTGAGGAAAAGTTCTTTGGAGACTGCTTGGAGTATAAAAATATCTAGGTACACACTTTCATCCAAAAATCTTAAATCATCTAGACTTTGTTGCATATTTTGGAACCATAGATATGTCCTCCCATTGTTTCCTTGTGGATTGCTTATCCAATCTCTCTATTCTCAATCTCTTCTATACTCCACTTATTGGTTCCTATATTTATTGTGCAATATTTTATATGCCCCACTAGTTATCCCTTTTTAACTGCAGCTTCTGTTCTAAGATTCATCTAAAAGCTCTACCAGAACAGATCTTTTACCTAGAATCCTCTTTGCCTATACTCTCTTATGGTCTATATTATAAGGACGAATGTTCAGGTTGTCGAGCACCTAAACAGCGAAAGCTAAGAAACGCAAACGGTCACTTCCGCAAATTTTTTCACAGGGAAAAAATGTTGCTAGGCAGTTGGACAGTAAAACAAACTTTCAACCCTAATCAAGTGGGGGGCTTTGCCACCCGCACCATCTGATGTGGGGGGCACACCCCCCAACTAAATATACCAATTCCGAGATTGCTCTACATTGGAAAAAGGTCAAATTCCTGTTAACAGCCAAGCAAATATTTCCCCTGTGAAAAAAATTTGCGGAAGTGGCCATTCGCATTTTTCAGCTTTTGCTGTTTAGCTGTTGTTTAGGCTTACGACAACCTGAATGTTCATCCTTATAATATAGACACTTCTGTTATCTATTTATAATGGAGAAGACAGCCTGTAGCCTGTAGTCCACATGTCTTCTTGGCTTCTTCCCCTTCAGTTCCCGTTCCCTCTCTAGTTGTTTGCTCCCAATACCTTATTTCCTTTGACAGTTTCCTCCAGTAAATTGCAACCACCTCTTGCCTTATTCTCTGTAACTGTAATTGCATTTATCTCTATCAGCAAAATCTCTATTCTACATTCTTGTGTTGGCTTAATTCTTAGAATACTTTCTGCTACTTTATGAATATAATATTATACATGGCTGTTGTTATTTTCATTAATGATCTGCATCGAAAATCCCACTCACTCCTTATTTCTTTTTAATTTTTCCCTGCTTCATCATCATCCCTTTTCACTTTGAATTATAGCTTTCTACTTGTGTTGTGTATATGAGCCTTAACTGTATAGCTCTAAAATATCCCTTCAAATCAAGTAATCCTAAACCATCTTGTTCTATTAGAAGGATCAAGTTATCCCACTTGACCTTTGCCCTCTTCCCTTCCCAGATAAATTCATTCAACTCTTTATTAATTATTGCCCACAACTTTGTTTCTGTTTGATAAAAATATGCCTGATCTATATATAAAACTAAAGGGAGTAAAATATTTTCACTCCTTGTCTCTTGCTATCCATATCCATAAACAAGATGTTCTAGTTTGTCATTTTTTGTATAATCTTTTATTTAGTCTCTTCCCACATATCTTTAACTGTCATAACAGAATCCTTTTTAATCCATACTCCTAAATACTTCATTTTATGGTGTCTCATAACTATGGGTATTGCTGAAATAATTCAAGTGTGGTTACATAGTTTACAGCTATAGCCTTTGTTTTATCTTCATTAATTGTATATCATGAAAAGACTTGAAACCGGCTCAAAATGCTCCACAACATTGAGATGTCCTTTTCTATCAATATATATTTTTATCAGGTATAAAATAAGATTGTCTGAGAATAAAGCAAGTTTTTCTTGATTACCATACCAATTATATCCTTGAATTTCTAAGTCCCTTATTTTCTTTGTCAATGGATCTAAATATAAAGCAAATAATAAAGGGGAAAGATGGCACCCCCACCTGGTTGCACTATTCAGGTACATCTTGTCAAATAGGAGCCTTCCCACTGTAAATTTTGCCCCTGGTCCTGTATAGCCTCTTAATTAACTGTATTATTGTATCAGAGAATGCAAATGCTTCCATTGCCCAACTCATAACATCCCAGCTTACTCTGTTGAATGCTTTCTCTGCATCAAGATCCACCAAAAACAGTGGTATTGTCTTATACTCTGCTTCCCTCTGGATCATCATTGTTCTGTTGATGTTGCCAAATGTTTGCCTATCCAGGACAAAACCACAATGATCCATATCTATCAATTTTGGCAACACCTTTGCTATTCTTTTAGCTATTATAGACATAAACACTATAATCACAGTTTAAAACTGAAATGGACCTATATGAAGCTGAGTCTGATGGGTCTTTGCTGTCTTTAGGTATTACAGTCACCCCAGCTTTCTTCCAGGATGTTGGTGCTTCCCCTCCTTTTAAAATGCTGTTAAAACCTTCACTTTCTTCCCTCCTACTTTAAAAACTTCCTCAGAAATGCCTTCTATTCCTGAAGACTTTCCTGCAAATTAATTATACATCACTGAATTTATCTGATCTCCTCATATCTTAACTGTTAATTGTTGAGTGTATTCCACCTCTAAGCTTGGCACTTAAGTCTTTCATAAACAGTTTCATTTGTGCTTCCTCTTAATTTCTACAGTTCTTTGCTTTATACAAATTGTCATACAATTTCTGAAATATCTCTAACGTACTTAAGTTTACTGGAAACACTCACCTTCCACCCCAATACCATATTCATGAGCGACTTTAATTACTCCACTATTAACTGGGAATCATTTTCAAAACCAAATGTGCAGGTGCAGCGATTCCTAGATTTTTTAAACACAAACTCCCTGGAACAGATTGCCAATATGCCAACTAGAGAAGCAAATGTACTTGGTCGTCACCAGTATGGGAGAGTGCTGCAACCTCCTCCCCAGTCTAATGTCTTCCCTGGTAAGATCAGACTACAAAATGGTCTCCTTTGAAGTAAAAATAAAACCCAGAACCCCAGCTAACCTTGGAATATTCTGGAACTATTCTAAGGCTAAATTCCTTCTATTAAGTGATAACCTGGCAAAATTTCAAGCCCCAGTAAATCCTAAAAACACTGCTGCCTTTGTGGAGTTGTTCACAGAAACCCTGTACAAGCAAGGTAATAGCTGCACAGAGGCAGTTGTACCCACCAGGAAGAAGAACAGAACTAACTCCAAAAATAAGCCACCCTGATGGAATCACAACATCAATAGGCTACACAACAGAAGGAAGAAAATCATGTAAAAAATTAGGAAGTGTAGTACCAAGCAGAATAAAAGGACTCTCATCAACCTCACCAAAAAACTCAAAAGTTCAAATAAAGTCTACCAAAGCCAAATTTGAGATAAATTTGTTCTCCCAGGCCAATGACAGCCACGGGGCATTCTTTGGCTATGTCTGCAACCTCAACGGCAATATACACAGTTGTGTGCAGAGCCCATTGTTAATGGGGCCATATGGCAAACTTACTGGCAGACAAATTTAGCTCTAACTGTACCTATCTTTCCACCTCAACCTCCTCTCAGGAGATACCATCAAATATAATTCCCTGTACTATCAGTGGGAAAAGGTCCTCAATGCTCTCTCTAAGGCCAAGAACACTTCATCAATAGGGCCAGATAATATCTCAGGATGCTTTCTAAATAGCATGAAACATGACCTATCAGGCCCTGTAGAATTGTTTTTTAACTGTAGTCTCCAAACAGGCTTTATGCCTCATGAATGGAAAACAGCAACAGTCCACAAAAGTGGACCATCTACAGACCCTAGAAACTACAGACTCATAAGTCTCACAAGTCTCATATGCAAAGCCATGAAGAAAATTATCATGGAAATTATCAATAATGACTTAGGAAACCTCCAAACATTGGACCCAGTCCAGTCTGGTTTTGTCAAGGGCAGGTCATGCCTATTCAGCCTGGTGGTCTTCTTTGAGAAGGTCACAAAAACAATGGATGAGGGCAAAGTGGTTCAAACTGTCTACCTTGACCTGGCCAAGGTATTTGATACAATACCCTACTCAGGCATTGTTGATAAATTCAGGGGGTTAGGCATAAACCCCTATGTCACCCAGAGAATAGCCATTATATGCCACCCAGAGGATAGCCATCTAGCTCAAAGACAGGATCCATGAAGTTAGAGTTGGAGAGCCCCCTTTACAAAGAGGCCAGTCACAAGCAGTGTCCCTTAGGGATCAGTCCTGAGACTGCTTATTTTTGGAATTTACTTCTCTGAAGTCACGGCCAATGTCAAGAGCATCTGGCTGAGCAAATTTGCAGATGATTGCAAATTAGGAGCAGTCATAGAATCCCACACTGACACAGACAAATAACTTGTGTCAGAGCCATTATATAAAACTATATGCCAAGAATTGCATAATAGTATCCTTCAAGAAGTCATCCAGCTCTGGTAACTATCATATTAATAACACAAGTCTAAGAGTCAACCCAGTAGTTAGAGACTTGGGGACACACATAGACAGTATTCTAGCCTTTGCCCCTCACGTGTCTGTAGTAGTAAGGAAATCATTCTATGTTGTGCAACTTATAAGTAAAGTATGGCATCCAGGTCCAAGAAGATCATTGTTCCACTGCATTCAGCATTCATTAAACCTATGATTGAGTACAATGTCTGCTTTTGTATGTACCTAACCAGGCATATCCAATAGTTGGAACTTCCACAAAGGTTTCTCACTAAAAGAGTATAAGGCATAAACAACATGTCTTATGCAGTTCTGTCTCCTATAGTTTATTGATAGCAGATCTAATCCTGGCATACAAGGTATTGTCAGACCACACCCTGATGGACCTCCTCCATATCTGCATACAAACAGCACCAGAATTATCCATTCTAAAGACTTAAACCTTGCTTGTGATATAAATAGGACCTGCTGTAAAGACAGGTATGTATCCCAGAGACTAGTCCTTCTGTGGAACAGGCTACCCATACACGTGAAGCAGACTTCCTCCCTAACTCAATTCAAGTGTAACTTGGACAATTGGATGGAGAACAGGAAATACATCCCTGCTTTGGCACCTATATCTCTAACAGATACAGGCAGCCTGTAGATGGTTCTTCTCCGGAGGCACCTGCTTGTAGATGTTTCATCTCCCAAGCCCCTGCTTACACTTATTGAGGGAACCAGAACTTGTTAGAGATTTAGGATGAATGGCTAAGCTTAAAAAGAACCTTGGGGGTCTTTAGTCTAGTACAAACCTATGAAACTATGAACCTATGAATCTCTATAGGATCTCTATATATCTTTCTTGTTATATTCTCCCTAAATTTGGTAACAAGCCTGTCTACTTTCTGTTGCCTAAGTCACTGTGCTAAAAGCTTCTGTGCTCCTGAGTGATTATCATGAAACAGTTATTTAACAGCAATCTTTCTAAACGCATTCATGATATCCAGATACCGCCTTATTTTCTCTTTAGTACTCTGCAGTTGTGCTTCTTTTTGTTCGGTGTGATTCCTTTTATTCTGCAATACTTTAACCTTGTTCAGCCCCCTAAATAATTCCTGTTACTTCTTAACCATATCTCTTTTTTTATTTATATCCTGTTTTTAAACTCCACTTTCATTTTATTTCAGTCAGTAGCCATAACTTCCAAAACATTTCAGTCTTCCCTAATACTTCTTAAATAATTTCCCCTACCCATTCCTTAAATTCTTCTCTTTTTAGCAAGTAGATGAGGATGCACCTGTGTCTCATTTTCACTTCATTACCCCGCATATTTGTCTTAGTTGTTATGCATACAATAACTGGTGAAATAGTTATTGGATGTGTGCTGAAACTTTCAATTTAATGCACATATTCTTGTGAAGTATTATTTCTGTCTAGTCTAGCCTAGTTATTGTACTTTGGGAATAATCTGTAAGTTCTCTCTGAGTTCCTACTACTGAATTCACATCTTTCATATGAAATATTTTTATAAATTTCTTCAGGAATCTACCTTCTTTTGTTACATTTTCCCTTATAGGTCCCTCATATATATCCTCACTTTTGCAAACGGAGTTCCAGTCTACACCTACATGACCTAGAATCTTATGATACAAAGATTCATTGCAGTTTCACAGTGAGTTGGATTCCAAAGCAGCATTTATACGAAGCACAGCTCTAAAGTAAGGGCTTTGGTACTCCTTCATCTGAGTATACTAATGTGGATTCTTGTAGCCAGAAACCTGATTCCAAAAAATAAAACAAGCGTGTTACCCAGCATCACTTAGACATTTTACATTGAAGTTGAACGCCAAATTGCAATTTCCAAGTTCCAGACTATTGATTTCAATGAGGCTATAAGGCAGGATGTGTTCTTTGATATTGCTGGCAGTGCAAATGTAATAGTCCTAATAACTACATCTCCAGGTTAGATGAAGAGGTTGTGTTAGTCACAGGCAGAAGCAGAATGGGGAGGGGGGTCCTGGCCATGCATTGCAAGTAGCCCTGAGTATAAGCCAAACTCTCTTTCCACAAGAGGGGATGACTCCAATCTTCCATTATTTTTCTAAGATTTCAAACTGACATTTTCTAGCATAGCACCACAGCTTGCCAGCACTGCAATCTGTTCTATAACATTGCCTGTAAGTCATAGACATGCAGGTGGCAATGTGGTACAAAGTAGATTCAGGGGCTGTCATTTCCACCTGTTTGTCAGGACTGGCACTGCTGGCAGGATAAGTATCTGCAATAAGAGTACTGACATCCAAGTGGACCTTGGAATGCCAGGATAACTGGAACTGCATGATGTGTCTCTGTAGTCTGATTACTCAATGCATAGGTAATGGGATTAATTAATAAACAGTGTTAATGAATTCCACTACTTACATATGGCATAGTGGTCCTTGTAGAAATACAACATTCCAGCAGAATGTCTGGTGTCTTCAGTCTATAGTCTAATTCTAGAATGATGCCATAATACGAAGCAGATCTGAAAACATTGTTTGGGGTAGTGTTGCAAGATAGCAAAGGATTTCTACAATGTTACCTCAATAAATCTGTGGGACTGTGATCTTGCAGAACATGACTGTAAAGAAACATGCATGAGATTCATTTTAAACTCTTTATTTTGGGTGTAGACAAATGCAACTAATTCCTAACAATTTTATCCTCAGGTCTACTTTCAAACTTACATGCAGACATATACATAAACACACACACACACACACACACACACACACACACACACACACACACACACACACACACTCACACACGCACACACACACACACACACACACACACACACACACACACACACACACACACACACACTCTCTCTCACCTATAGTCACAAGGGCTAGGTGCATTACATTTCAAGGGTTACTGCTAATAAAAGTATACACTATATACTTCATTTCAAAATTTAGTAAAAAAAATCCATAGTCTACAGTATATTTGTGCATCACATGTAAAGCAACCCTTCCATACATCATCAGTCTGTTTAGGTTTGTAATAATTCATAGCATCTTATTTGTGGAGAGTTAGTAAATCATTAACATGCTAGAAGAACAGCAAACTATCATATATACACATGCACACATATATTTATGCACTCACATTTATATATATGTATATACACATATTTTATATACATATACACACACAACATAGGACCGTCACTTGCAAGCAGAACTGGGGACCATGTTCATTGCCCATCTAAGTGGACACGAGTATGTGCCATTTAGCTACAAGGATCTTCTGATGACCTATGAAGACACACTGGGGATATCGCATGTGCCATCCTTGCTTATCTGACACCAGATCTTCAGCATCATGTTGCAGTATGTTGAAAACAATATTTGTCCACCAGGAATACAGAAAAGATGTGCAGCACTATGCAGGCATTATGCAATGTAGTCTGTTTCTCTGAGGTCATGGGACCATAGATTGGACACATATTTCCATGAAGTCTAGATCTGGCTACAGGGACCCAGATATATCAATAAAAAGAACTTTTATTCTCTGAAATGTCATGTGGTGTGCAATTCCCAGAGCCTCGTGTATAATGAATCCTTGCACCACTTTGGCAGTTCCACTGAGTCACACATACGGCACATGTCTGAACTATATCAACAGTCCATGTGAGGGAACATCACATAGTCTTGTCTAGTGGGAAAGCACATATGCAGGTATGTTTCACAAGGCATTATACTGAATTACTTGGGACTGTGCACTATGACCCTTATCCACAACCACCAGACCAGAGAAGAGATAGTGTACAGCAAAACCTATGCTGTAATGAAGAATTTTCTGGAGAGTTTGGGGCATTTCTGTTTGAATATGTCAGGTGCAGCACTATAGTACACACCTGTTACCTGTAGCAAGCTTTTCCTTCTGCACATCATGTTGCACAACTTACAAACAGCTGGTGAGTCAGTGAAGTATCCTAGGAGGCCTCACCATACATTAGGGATGGCAGAGTCTGAGATGAAGAGGCAGTAGTGGTACTGCAGGTGAAGCAGAGGAGATTGCAATATACCATGGCACTGACAAAGAGATGGCATCTGGTCCATAACTATGGGCTACGGCACATACAACACTGAATAAAATGATGTGTGCATTATCACAGCCAGGTTATATAAGGAAGTCTGAATTGGTTTGGCATTTGCCTGGGTACCTCACACATGGACAGCATTACCGTGTCTCTCCAAAACATTCATGGGAGAAACATCTTTCACCACTGACAACAGAAGCAGTGTCTGCTCTCTAATGCTACACTCCTCTTCACTGTACAACTTTGCACTTCATGAGTTAAGCCACAAAGCAACTCACCAGCTCCAAAATGATCGTGGTATCAACTGTATGTACATTGATCACTATCTTGTACATCTGCTGATTTATGCAGAGTGTTGTATCTAGATTAGAAACAAACCAGTTGCCATGCCAGCACAAGCCCCACATCTCTCCACTATGGACAGGATGCACATATTGGATTTAATTCAAATTTCAGATACTCTACAGGTTGAGGACTCCTCGGGGAGGCTAACAGAAACTCACAGTTACAAGATATCTGCCATACACCAGTGAGGTTAAATGCTCAGCCTATACATCCACAGTCACCTCTGATTGGGTGGGTGCACTCTCCCACAGTAGCATTGCATAGAGTGCCACAATATCATTAGATTGTGCCATAGGCACATTGTCAGCTGCAGGTAACTTGCTATCAGGTATGTGCTTTTGTGGTGTGCTGATTCCTCAACCATTAGGACATGTGAAAGCATGAACACGATTCCTTTGATAGCACTCACACATATACCTTTACCTCCATGTCATGCATAATAGCTTACAATGAGACATTTGTATAACATATAGAAACATACATAAACTAACATATGAGCTATTGTAGTTCAAGCCTAGAGGAACTTAAATGGACAGATATGCAGAAAGCTTGTGCTGAAGCAATCCTATCACACACGCTGTACACTGTGTCATATGGAATGTGTACAGGATGTTATTAACCTGCTGCATCACCTACTGACACATGGTTGTTTCTAGCCAGCCCAGCATCCACATCTAAAACACACTTTGATATGAGGGTCCAATCTCTCTCTCCACAAGAGGTGGATACTGTGGACTCTCCAACATCTGCAAGCCACTTTATCTTGGTGGTCCACAAGTTGTGGTGGCTACATCACTATCAATATCTCATGCCTTATCTTTTGCATGGAGTTTTATATTGGTTACCTTTAGCAACATCTGTTGTAGAGAGCAGTTATGGTTGATGACAGTATTCATGTCCTGTGCCACTTATTGTCTTACCTGTTTCATAGCATTTTTGCCCAGGAAGCACATGCCTTGAATGTGGAAGGTAAGTTATCCATTTCCTGGGTGGTGAGCTTTTCCAGCTATTGCTTCTCTCAAGAGCCCATGGAAAACTATGCACACCTGAGGGTTACACATGTTGTTTAGTGGGTGTATAAAGCATACTGTAGAAGTCATCTACCCGAGGCCACTGCCCCTTTACCTATTACAGAACTGTTAAGTAGGCACCTGTATTGTAGTGATGGTCATGGCCTCCCTAGACTCCCTCATGCATGGTTTCATGTAATACTATGCACATTCTGTTACATCTTCCCTTGCAAAGCATTGTCATGCCTCGTATTATGTAGAGGGGTCCTTATTTCCCTTGTGACATGTCTTTCTTTAGTGCCAGTTATGCTAACGAGGCAATTTAATACCATTATTTCTGAGTCATTTACCTGAAACCAATGTGTTAACCACACTGGCTGAGACTAACTACTTTTGGAACAGCAGTAAGGAAGCATACGACCATTATGTACATGTAAACAGCCTGTGTTCATCTACATTTCATGTAATGTGATGTCCAAATGCCCATCTGTGCACAAGGAACTACCACTTTTCTACTAGACTGAGCCAGGCCATGATTTTCTCAAACAGTGTGAACTGCAGATATTTAGTGTGCTGTCCAAGGCAGAGTAAGATATTCTTGTTCTATCTATATAAGGACTCTGAAGAACACCTGCTATGCAGGTGAGGGTCACTTGTACAAAGCAGTTGTATGGCAAGATCTTACTAGTACTGTGAGTGGTGCCTTTGGGTAACATTCATTCTGGTTAGAAGTGCTGATCTTGATACAGCAATCTATGGTGCTACTATGTTGACCAGTTTTAGAAGTGGAAGGCAGAGGACAGGGAGAGAAAGCCAAACATATACTGAAAGGATTGATTTGTTTTTAGCTTTGGTTACCTAGTGTATGTATGTAGTGAGACTTGCCTACTTTGCTTTACAGTGATGAAGGAGCAAGGGGTCAGTATGATAGGATGCTGCAGGAGGCAGGAGTGACTATCCCTGCAGTGGCTTGCAATATGCCATGAGTGCCAGTCTATTGTTCACCTGTAGCTAGATGTAGAAAATCTGAGTAAACTAATGTGTTATCTCTTTCTTATCCTTCTACAAGTTAATTTGTGGTAGAGTTGGCAAAAGTGAAGACAGTTGCCTTGGCCTGCACTGATTGATGCCTAAGGCAATGGGTCACCACTGGTAGTTGGGTCTGCCTTTTAGCAGGGGTATGGAGGTTGCCCTTTTAAAGGTGGCCTGGAAGGATCACTGGTGGTCTCTGTGGGCACTGTTCATGAGGGCGTCATAGGCTGTTCCTTTTGACAATGACCCAGAGGTGTCTTCCAGCTTCTCCAGGTGTCAGCTGTCTAGGTCTGTGTCTATTAAGATGCATTGGCAACTGAATGAATGCCTCAGCATCATAGAGTACCTTCTGGTTTGACTTATTGGGTTGTATGACCATCTGTCCTCAATTGCATAGTCAGCGAGGGAGCGGCCTGCCCATGTCATTAGCTGTTGAGTTGAATGATTGCTAAGTGTGTTACTGTCTGGACAAGCCCAACATCCCTCCATACAACATGCTCCATTTCTATATATGTATACTTCCCTGTATCTTGCTCACCATCAATGTTCAATCAAGATGGCCACTAGTGGTGGCTATATGTCCTTTCCTTGCATGCATGAGTCTGCATGCCCTATGTCACATTAGCCTGTCTTGATGGTGTCGCTTGCCAGGTCAGCCATGCACCCTTCTGTAACACTACACATCCACTGGACTTTCTTAGTGCTTCTTCTCCTTAATGTGGCATTTATGTTTAAGTAAGAAGTCCTTTCCTTTCCTATTACATATCTGATTAGTGCAGCCTGTGACATGCTGCCAATTACATGCTATTTAGCATTGCACTGACAAGCAGCCCTTTTCTAGGAGTCTTTGCTATAACTAACATTGTCCCCAGCTAACTGCGCAATACAAGCAAGATGACACTAATATTATACATTGCCAATTGTGAATCCATAAATATGTGCACACTAGTAGGGAAAATCCTTTGACACAGCTGAGTACATTTTAAGCATCTTATAATATTTCTTGATAGCTTCCTGACAGGAACATAGAGTGGTGCAGCAGTAGCATTGTTGCATCACAGTAAAATGCTCTCCGGTTCAATTACTGGCTGGGGTGCTTTCTGTGCAGACTGCATGTCCTCCCTGCATTCGTGTGGGTTTCATTTGGGTGCTCTGGTTTCCTCCCACATTTCGAAAACATGCATCTGGAGTGTTTCTCCCCAGGCCTCTGCTGAAAATTGGCTTTTTTCCAAGCTGGACTTTCCTGGTAAATAAATGAAAAATAATGTGAATGCTGTATTAGTCTAGAAATGAAAAAACATAAGTTAAACTTCTGCCATACACTTTTCACCTTGCTGTCAAATCTGTTAAAGTAGGTGTTCTATTTCATGAAGTAACACAAACTACACCACTATCATGCTCTGCTTTCCATAGTTTTCACTAAGCCAACAACTAGAAAACAAGCTTTTTCCTCAACTCAAAGTCTATATATATAAAAAATAAATCATGCCACTACTTTCTCTTGATTTTTTACAAACAGCGTGTACCTTCTGATCCTTCTTGTATCCCCATAACCTAAAATGGTTGATGATGAGTTGTATGTCCCAGAGTCAACAGCTGCTGCCCTATTGTTGACAGTTTCAATGTTCTAGCAAAATGGCATCATGCTTTTCTGTACAGAATTTGTTAACCTTCAACTTCATCTCTATCAGATTGCTTCATATACATTGATAACTCATGAGAAAGTTATTACAATTAATACAAAATGTTACTCTCAGAAAATTCAACATTTCATACAAACAACTCAGAATTTCCAGACTCTCACCAACAACTCAGTGAGGCATGCTATCAACTGTATAGCTGACATGAGTTGAAATTTTATCATCAAATTTCATCAGGTGAACAGTTTTCCTTCTTTCTTGTACATAACATCACACAAATACAAGCTAAGCTAGACTATCAAAAAGTTTATATTTAGTTGATTGAATTTAAATTCTAATCTTTAGCCAAATTTCCAGGCTGAGCCTGAAAATGTCCCATCTTGATTAGCATTATACCCTGGTTAACAGATGCTCTTGGGGATTCAATAAACTTCATGTAGGCTTAGAATGAAGCCTACATGAAATTTATGTGTTAGTGCGATGAGCAGCAGCGCTAACTGCATATGCATGTCATGCATCATGCTTGCATGGGCACAAGCGCAGTTTCATAGTCAGCAAAAGTGCTGCTGGCCAGGAAACCAAGTAAAGCAGCATGAACACCTTCAGATGTGCAGACATGTTTACCTGTGGGCAAACTAGTTCTTCGTGATTCTGTGGACAGCCACAATGACTACCAGGTTTAATTTAAGGCAATGAATACAGTTCTAACACATTATAGGAAAATACAGTCAGTGCAGAATACAGTACAGACATGTTTTATACATAGCAAAGCAATTCAAAAGATCATACATTGACAGTAATGTACTACCAGCTATACATATTGCAGTAGACTGGGTCTAATTTGAGCATTACACCAGTGTAGTTATAGAAGCTGTATTCCATACAGTGTAGCAGTGCAACATCACATATGTCTGACTTTAACCCTGTCACTATGCACTTTATGGAGTATGATAGCATCATTGTATGCTGAGAAGAACGTATTGGGACAGTGTCTGCCATGGATATGGAGTCACAGTTTGGTGTAAAATTGTCCCAAAAATTATTTGAATGTATAAACCCTCCGGTTATCTACTGTGAGATTAGAATTCCTTAATAGCTAGTTACAGAAGCTGGAAGTCACAGTACTTAACACTATTTCCACAGCATAAGTTTGACTTGAAAACTGTCAGAGTGCACTTTATAAAGGATGACATCATCAATGTATGTTACATGAAGATGTTTGGAGTAGTGTCTGACATAGCTAGGGACTCGTAAGCCATTCTAGAATTGAATAAACACACACACCAGTTGATCACAGTGAGACTAGAACCCCTACTTAACTTTCTACAAAACACAGTATTTAACATATGCACCACAGCACAAGTCTAGCTTTTATAGTGTCAGATAACACTTTATAGCTGAGGACATCAGCAGTGTATGTTTGTAAGAAGAAGATTGTAGTAGGAGTGTCTCATATGGTCTTGTAAAATGGTCTCTCAAATGTGAATTAATTGGACATGAACCCAAACACAAACTATCAAGTTGACTGCAATATGAATAGAACCACTACCAAATTATTTACAGGACACAGTAATCAACAGAAGCACCACAGCACAAGACTGACTTTTGCACTGCTGCTGGACAAATTATAGTGGATGACATCATCACTACATGTTTGAGAGAAGATGCTAGGAGGCCTGTATGAAATAAAAGTGCAGGCAAGAGCGACTGTCAAAATATTTGTTCTCCATGGCATTGGATTACTGACAGTAAGAAACAGATTTACACTCTTCTGACTTCAGACTCACAGAGGCACACACACACACACACACACACACACACACACACACACACACACACACACACACACACACACACACACACACACACACAAGGTTACTGCAATGAAATTAGAACCCCTACTGAACTAGTTACACTTGCTAGAGAACTCAGTACTTAACACAACCACTATGGCAAGACTGATTTTTAAACTGCTGCTGGACAATTTATAGCGGATGACATCATCACTGGATATTTGTGAGAAGATGTTGTGAGGCCTGTATGAAATGGTTGGGTAGGCATGTACAGCTGTGAAGATATTAGTTCTGCATCTGAGTGATATCCATCTGACTGTGAACACACACTTACACATACATAGAGACACACACATAATGTGGCTGGTGTGGTAATTTAACCCTAGTGTATGTATTTTGTTCCAGACCACAGTGGTTAATGATTGCACCATTCCTAGAGTATGATTTTTGTCTTGTCATAGTGATCTTTATAGATGATGCCATCATCATTATATGATGTGGGTAACATATCCTGTTATAAAAGTGGTTTGCAAAGTTTGGATTTTGTATTTCCTGTTTTTCTAATGTGCAGGTATACCTTAAAAGACAACTTCTAAAACTACATGCAAAAACCTGTTAGGAATGCATATAGCAGAACTGAGACATATGCAGCTGTTTCTCACTATGATGTGTACATTACAGTTATGTCACATACCAACAGATACATGTTTTTTGAGCAGCATGGATGCAACTGTATATGTACGTGTTCATACTTGTGAAGAATTGATGTCCACATTAATACATTTATAAGACAATTTTCATGTGTATTGTGAGTATAAAGGTTTAAATGATGTAAAAATGCAGGTGTGATATTTATTTCCATAGTGTAGTTGACATTTGAATGCCATGGTGGTATGGCGGTAGCGTTGTTACCTCAAAGCAAGAGCTTCTCCCGTTAGATTCCCGGCTGGGCTTGGGAGTGCCTTCTGTGTGGAGTCTGCATGTCCTCCCCGCGATTGGGTAGTGTATGAAAGACATGCATGCATAAATGGGCGTGCCTTCGTTGAAGGTTGAGCGTCGAGCTGGCACCTTGACATTTCGTAAAAATCTACTGCCAATCATTAGCGGACCAGAGTTCCGGTGTGGCAACCCCTTACCGGGAAAAGCTGAAAAACAAACAAACAGTGTAGTTGACATTTGGGAATTACTACTGACATGCCCGTTTTTGAGTGCATGGGTGCAAGGCACATGAGTCTGAATAAATATCTGTTCAATCAGTAACAAGTGTCTTCCCTTTTGTTATGTTTTTACATGAATTATAATGGGATGAAAAGGAACAAGGCAGTAAACATACTAATGCATGCCAATCAGTTTTTTCCTTAGCGCACCACCGAGCAACTAGTTTGTGTGATCAATGGCAAAGTGTTTGCGCATGCGAGATTCTCATTTAATGATTGCTACTTAAACTTGGCTTAGGGTAAGAATAGCTGACAGATACTATGGTGTTCATAATGTAGTTTATATTGCAAGTGTCATATCATAAATTTTATGACATTAAGGACTATTAGTACTGCTTTCCCCACTTGCGCTTAATTAAAAACTGAGCAAATGTGATTTTCTGCTTTATAGAGAAAATACTAATAGTTCTATTGGTTCATCTTTCTCTGTGCAAACATGCTAAGTGGAGTGGCATGGCAGTCAATACTTTGGACAGTACTGAGAGCAATGCTAACACCTGCTGTCTATTTGTGTCTGTGACAGCAGGTGTAACAGCAGTGAGCTCTTCTATTGAGTACAGGTGATAGAAGCTTCTAATCCAGCTCAATCTATTTTTTAACATATGCATTCAGGATGTAATTAAATAATTGCATGTGATAATTTTTTTACAAATGTGCAAGGGAATGACTACAGTGAAGTACTGTATTAAAATAAAGACTACAGTATACATATGAATTTGCATATTTATACATTTATCAATCTAAATAAATATTAAAGAAAAATCGTTAAAATGAGTGCCTTTATTCTGGTTTAACTGTGTGTTTCTTTAGTGCAGTGGACTTAAGCAGCATTATGAGGAGGTAATTGCACCATGCCATAGGACGTGAAGAGCCATTCACCATCACTCGGTATTGGTGCATGATGCCAAATACCACGCGAATGCAAAGGACAAAAAGTGAAGGTCTTCATTAGCATTTATTATGTATATGTTGTGTGATTCTATTTTTTGACAAATTAAAGGTATGAAAATGCAGTAGATAGGAAACTGCTGAAGTGGGAGGCAAGCAGGGGGAAGAACAAAGGCGAAGCAATATAGAAATGCTGCAGGAGGAAAGTAGGAAAGAACTATAGCTATCCACTTCTTCAGTAGTGTAAAATTAACAGATAGAATATTGGATGAATTTGGACTATTACCACAACAAAGATGGGTGACAACAACACAATCATGTTGTATAGCCAATTGGGCTGAATGAAGTGTGCCAAGAAGACACATGTGTTAAGTGGAGAGCTATGTAGGAGACAATATTTTTTGAGGGCTAGCTGCCCATTTTTTAATTTTATTTCAGTAAGAGATGAATAAGGGATGTAGGTATGTCAGGGTCAGATAAGTAGGCTAGATGAGGAAGTGGTTGCAGACAAACAGGACAAACAAGACAAAGGCAGGGATGGTAAGGGACACAAAGGTTGGGGGCTCCATGACTGGGGATAGGAAGGTGATATCTGATGCCAATACCTGTCAAGCAAAGGGACAGTGAGAATGTAGTTATCACCCTCAGAACTGTCATCACTGTTCCCTTCCTGAATTTGCTGTTGGAGTGTTTGACATTTTCTTTTACCCAGCATTGCAGTGAGCATCTTCTCCATCCAGCTGAGGAGTGCACCAGTGGTACTTTCCATGACCACATGTACCATGCCTGGCATCTCCTGGTGGGTGAGAAAATCCTCAATTCCACCAATACTCTCGAAGGATACCACTGCACCATTTGCTGGGGTAAAGCTATCTGATGTTGTGGGTCCAGTTAGTAAAGGGGCTGCAGAGGCAGTACTGCCAGGTCGGGTCTCAGATGTGCTGTGTGTCTGTGTGGCAGCCGTTGAAGGTGTGGCAAACTGAGCCACACTGGTCAGCCTACCTCCCTAACTTGGAAATCACTTTGTCACTTGTCAGAAATGAATGACATCAGAACATTGTTACCATGCATATTAAAATAAAGACAGATAAGGGGTGGGGTAAGAGAGAAAAAAAGAAAAAGATAATTAGAACCATCATATGTCACAAACAATAAATTAGTAAAATATAAATATAATTTTACTTTTTCACCAATTATACTTTTTAATTACTAACTATGACTGATAATTGTTCCAAGTAATCCTTACAATATGCCTATATCATACATATGCTTTTTCAAATAATACAGATTAAGTTAACAGCATGACATTTATGCCAATTTTGTTGAAATTATGTAATATTTTAAATGACTTAATGATTTATTTGTTATCTGTAGAATTTGAACCAACAGCATCTGAATAAACTATTACAATTGATTAATACACTATTACAACTGATTACTATAATTGGCTTGAGCTACAGAATGAAGCATGCATGCTTGATTTTGCAGATTTGCATGCTTAATTTGCTACTAATGTATAGAAGAGCAATACTTTTGAAAAAATAATTATTATTTTGTACTTTATACATATCTCTCTCTTATGTTAGTCTTTCCAAACATTCAGCATGAACTTCCCTGTTCATTGTAAAGTCCTGGGCAGCTGTAAAATAAAAAGGAGAGAAAAAGGGAAGAGCATTGTGCATACCAGTGTTAGCTATATCCAGCTTTCTGTATAATTTAAAGTATCTTTATCTGTATACTTACACAACAATGAGATGTCAGCAGTCCTAAACTCATCCAGCCACTGGTTGAGTTGTGCCTGCTTCCACCTTTTAGATCATTCTAGTGGTTCCTGCATTGCTCTCCAGGGCTTGGAATGCCAGTCGCACTAGAGACAGCCTTGTCAAGACAATTGCAAGCCTCTGATTTATTTTGAGACCTGGTATAGTCCCCCCTGCAATAGCCTATGGTTGTGGTGCTTTACAAGGAGTCCAATGAATATTCTGGACTCCCCTTCACCCCATCTTTGTATCGTCAATTAGGCAGCTTCCTTTCTTGCTCTTGCCATGTCCATACAGATCAAACAGGAACAGTTTGAAGTGTTTTCTTGCCAATTCTTGTTATCGCATTTAAGGATAGTGTGAAAACCTGGACAATGATGCAGACCACACTTGCATGATGTTACGTGGAGAGCAACAATGCCAAACAAACAAGGAAGACAGTTTATGTAACAGGAAGGTTAATGTGATGGTTGCCTTTAGTTTATGGGTTAGTTGCTGCTGTACCTGTTATAGGTTCATAGGTTCATAGGTAGGTAATAGGATATTGGCCCTAGGGCCTATATAAGCCTAGCCAAATGGTACCCTGGCTTTTGCCACGCAAGAAAATTATTTTCCTGTGCCCCTGTCAAGCAAAGCCACAGAAGTTATCCCCAGGGTGAATTTCCTATCTCCCATCCAGTCATCAAGATTTTTCTTGAAGAGTGCTAATGAGGAGCTTTGTTTGATATAGATAGGTAGTTTGTTCGAGAGTATGGGAAGTCTCTGAGATAGGAATCTATCCCTCCAGCATGTTCTGTTTATTGTGGTGACAAGGTTTAGGTCCCTAGAGCATGTAGCTCGGAGGGATTGGGATTTCTTTAGGTGGAGCATGTCCAACAACTCTGGGTTTGACACAGGTTTGTATGCTAGGCAGAGATCACCTCTGAGTAGGTGACAGAGTAAAGCTGGAATTTTTTGAGACGGTCTGCGTAGGGCATCTGTTTGAGGCCTGTGATCCTCTTTGTGAGGTATTTTTGTGGCCTTTCCAGTTGTTGTAGATGTCTTGTGAAGTACATACCAAAAGGGGGTTGTACTCTATAATGGGTCTAATGAGTGATGAGTAGAGGAGAACAATGACCTCTTTTTTCCTGGATGAGAAACATTTTGTGATGAGGTGTGCCACATAGAAGGATTTTCTGACTACTGTAGCGATGTGATTATCAAAGGAGAGACTACTGTCCACCTGTGTCCCAAGGGCTCTTATCACATTTTTGGTATTGAGTAGACTACCACCTATGTGGTAGTTCATTGGTGCAAAGTTTTTACCAAAAGGGATGACAATGCACTTTTTGGCATTGAGCTTGAGGGCATGGCTTTGACACCAGGCATCTGTCTCAGTGAGGCCCTTTTGTAGGATGTCCACATCGTTAGGAGATTTGATTATGGCTCCTAGTTTGCAGTCATCTGCGAACTTTGTTAGCCAAAGACCTTCTGTGTTAGCCTGTACTTCAGAGAAGCAAATACCAAACAGGAGAGGACCTAGCACTGAACCCTGTGGTACTCCACTTGTCACTGGTCTGAAGTTGGATTTAGAGTCTGCTACTTTCACAGTGTGGGTTCGGTCAGTGAGCCAGTTGGCAACCCATCTTGTGACATAGGGATTTATACCTAGTTTAGTGAGTTTGTGTATAATTCTAGAGTGGGGGATGGCATTGAAAGCCTTGGCGAAATCTAGATAGGCTGTGTGTACCACTTTACCCTCATCTACAGCTTTGGTGACTGCTTCGAAGATGTCTATCAGGTTTAGGAGGCATGATCTGCCTTTTACAAACCCGAACTTGGTAGGGTCCAGAGTTTGGAGATTACCAATGTCATTGTTAATAACTTCCATGATGATACGCTCCATAGCCTTGCAGACCAGGCTCATCAAGCTAATGGGATGGTAGTTCCCGGGGGTCTGTGGTGGCTCCCCCTTTGTGGAGTGGGATAACTGTTGCTGTGTGCCATTCAGGGGGCACAAAGCCTGAGGTGAGGCTATGATTGAATATGGTACTTAGATGGGGTGCTAGTTCTGTCTGTACTTCATGTAGAACGCAGCCTGGGAAGTTGCCAGGTCCCATGGATGCTGTGTTCTTGTCTTTGGAGAGTGTGTTTTTTACCTGTGCAGCCATGATTACAGGTACTTTGCATTCTTCCGGTATAGATATGGGCCCTTTAGGGGATGAGAGAGGGGTAAAGTTAGCACTGAACCTATCTGCCAGGATGTTGGCAATATCAGTTGGTTCTGTATATTTAGTGCCATTGTGGTGTAACTCAGAGCAGATTTGAGTGTTGCCATTGAGATTCTTGACATAGCTATAGAATGCTTTGTGGTTGTCTTTAGAATCAGTGGTGATTTTGTTTTCATAACTAGCTTTGGAGGATTTTATGAGGGATCTCAGCTTCTTACTGAGGCTGACCACAGTTCCTCCAATCATGGGATTTTACTCTTTTTTGCAACAGTTTCTTTCTTCTGTTGTAGAGTTTGTTTATAGCAGGGGACCACCAGATTGGCTTCCTTTTTTTGGAGGATAGCATCTTGGTTCTGTTAGGGATTGCACGATCCATGCACTCATGTAAGTGCTTATAAAGTGCAATTGTATAGGATTGAGCAGTCGTATCTCTATTGTCCATCAGCATGGGTTTCGTGAAGTTTGCCACTTCTGTCTTAAGAAGCATGAAGTTAGCTTTGGAGAAATTTTTTACGATGGTTTCCCTAATGGGGGTGGGGGGGGGTGGGACTGGGATGTGGATGTCTAGGGTGATTTGCGTGTGGTCAGATCTGACCAACGAGGAATTGACCTCTGGTGTGGAACACTGGTTGCCAATGTTGGTAATGACCAGGTCTAGGATATTGCTGCCCCTGGTGGGGGTGTGGATAATTTCATCCAAGGCATTGGAATTTATGAATTCCAGAAAATGTTGAGCGCAAGAGTTGGTACATGAGTAGTTTTCCCAGTTAATGGTGGGATAGTTGAAATTGCCCATTATTAGGGTGTTAGGTTGTACCCCAATATTTTCCAGTGTATCAAGAAATGAGGAGTGGGAATCCTGGGGCATGGTGAGGGATCTTTGCAGACATGTATTGGGTGCATAAATTTTATGACCTGACACATTTTTGTGTGGCTTTACACACTGATAAAAGTAATTAGTACACACATAGGTGTTTTTATTATCCTTGCCGCAGAAGAAGTGCTTGTCAAAGATGTTCACTAATTATATGGACATATGAAAGAGTGAGTGACTAACTATGTATATGTGTGACCTGACAAGGTTCTGGTTTATACATTTATGTGTATATGACTATCACTGAACTATGAAGTCCATCACCGGGCAGAAAAGAAAACACTTTTAAGTACAGAAACATAATTGTCAGTATACCCTCAGTCACACATATAATTCACATTCTGCAGTGCTATACATAGTTATTGTTATTTATAATTATCTTTAGATTTTTTTTTTTTAGTTTTTAAAATTGAGTGGACAAGCATTAATAAAATTTGGAGTGTGTTAGATTAGAACCCTGGCTCACCTGTATTGTGAGCATTAACTTATACCAGTTGCCACAGAGAAGGCTGGACAACAAGTGCATTTTTGCAGTCATTACTGTATAGAGTGCTCACTGCAACTGAGAACTTGTCGGACAGGCTCATTACTTACACGTACACAATAAAGAGTTGAGTGATTAGCCATGTATGTCTGTGACATGAAAGTTCCGAAATAAATGTTTAATTGTAGAACCATAATTGTACTGATACTCACAGTTAGACATTTAATATATATGACATCCTGTGTATGCTCAATGCACCTGCTGTACCTAGTTATTTGTCTGTGCAATTATTTTTCTATTGTGAAATTTTACGTAAAGTAAACTGGAATAGCAATAATAAAACTTTTGAGTTTGCTGGATTAGAACTCTGGCTCACCTGTATTATAACCCTTCCTTGCTACCACAGGAAGAACTAGACAGCAGCTCTATATTTTCACATTCATTACTGTGTATGTGTGTTGACCGATGCCCAATGCTGCTTATGCTGGAAGACCACACATGTTACAATGTATCCTTTTTGAAATTCACAATGTCTGCTTGCTGTCTGCATGTGTTCTGGGATGGCAGGTGTTGTGCAAGCCTTCTGACTGCCACACAACGCCACTTAGCATGTTTGTGTGATGAGCAGCAAAAGATGCAACAATGTATTTTTTTTTTAAATTGACAATTTCTGCCTATTGTCTGCAGCTGTTCTGGATCTGCAGGTGCTGTGGCAGATTGCTGACCACCGCACACTGCTTAGCATTTGTGTGCGATAGAAGGCAAAAGATGTAACAATGAATCTTTTATGAAAAATTGACAATGTCTGATTGTTATCTGGCCCATTGCACCATGTTTGCATGGAGGTTAGTAATTTGCCAATGAGATTAGCAAAGCTCAATAAATATTATTATTGAAAGAGTTTATTAGTTTTCATCTCTAAAAGATAAAGGTAGGACTTAAACCTTGATCTACATATACTATGTGATTCATCATGTTTACCAGGTGTGCTACAGACACATCTGATTTACAGATTTAATTTATGCTGTCTTTATCATAGAAACAACTTCCTTTAATTTTAATTTATTTCACTGTTTCACCATATCTGCACCAAGCAGCACATTGTGCAAATATTAATATTAAAAAAAAAGAAACAAACATTACAAAATACTTTTTAACATGCCTTATAGATTTGTACACAAGTCTGGTTTTGAACTGACAGACTAATGAAGCTACAAAACACACTAGGGCTGTCTTATCTCTCTTTGTTGTAGAAGTAACTTTGCAGCAGTAATGAACATTATTGTGCATACAAGTCTCATTTTCTCCACAGTATTAACAAGATATATGCACAGTTGTTTTTACATATGTAGCTTACATATTTAGAGCAATAAGTGATCACACAACCATTTATGAATATTGTTTACACCAGTCAAATACACCGGTAAATGACATGGCTAGCCTACATAATTACAAAACCTCCAAATGAAAATGTGAAGTATCCATTATGTTATTTTAAAAACCACACAGTATTTAAAAAACTGTAAGTCGGACATAAGAAATATGCAGACAGAATAGATAAGCATTTAATTAGCTTATGTTAAAGTTTAGCTGCTTCTCATTTCAGCACTAATTGTAAAGAAATATAATCATTTAGACCAGGAAACACGATGGCATTAAGCTTGAATTGCCATACTAGCTCTTTATATCCTAGTATATTTTCCCAGTCCCCTCCGTTGGGATCAATATATACTCTTTCCAAAATACTAAATGAAAATTCATTATGGGAGCCTTTGGCTAGGCAATGCTTATAAAAAGCATTGTTTGTATTTTTAGTTCTAATGCTATAATGGTGTTCATAAATCCACTTCTTTAAAGACACACACACACACACACACACACACACACACACACACACACACACACACACACACACACACACACACACACACACACACACACACAGATGTACACATAGACACACAGACATACATGTGTATGCTTTGACATGTATATATACACACATACTTGCACAAACTTACACCAGTCTTTATACCATTTTGCTTATGGTGTTTCTGATGTGAAATATATTAATAAATGAAATGTATGCAACATTATATTTTAAGAACGTTTCTGCTGAAGTTCCAGTACAATAATTTAAATTTCCCTCTCACTTCCTAACCCCAAAACTCCTCCCTGGTCCCTAAACCTAAATCCCTCTCCCGAACATTGCCTGAAAGCTTAATTTACACTTCTATCCCCTCCAAATACATCTTCACAGTTTCTGCATTTACATTGTTTGTTCAGACAAGGTGTGGCAACTCATCTCTCTCTGCTCTTGCCCAAACATGTAGTCAGTTTTGAGTGCGAGTGGGAGCCCATGTCTGGGACAAGACAACCAAGCCCTGGTATCAATGCAATGGCCTTTGTGTACCAGAGATTAGATTGTAGTAGACCTGATTGTACCTTCTGGTTGGCAACTAACTAATTTTGTTCTAGGGGTACACTGTTCTATTGGCAAATTTTTAGTTTGTGCATAATAAATTCTGTTTGTTCATTTTTTATAATATTTTTTCTACTGCTGTGATATCTTTATATATCATTCTGCTATGTTACAGTATTGCTAAATTAGGTCTGAAAACAAGATGTAGATTTCCTGTGCACATACCAATCAATAAATAAATCTTTGTCTGTTACTGGACAATGGAGGGAGAAGAAGACAGCCAGGGAAACAGTCTGATTCTAGGGCATTTAATGAATCACACAAACCAGATGACAAGATATACTTTAAAAAATAAATAATAATAATATTTTTTAGATATTTTCTGTAATTAAGGCATGGTTGAATCACTCTTCTCTGCTTTATTAGGACAACCTTTCCCAGGGTAGACATAATTGAGACCCTACCCATTATTTCTGAAATGAAGTGCACAATATAAATTACTTGCAACTGGTTTTATTGTTGTGGATAGTTAACATCAGATGTGCTGCATGTCAAACTAACAAATGATAATAAATAATAAAACTCCATTTGATCATTTATATAGCAGAACTTTTAATTAAATTCCTTTGTTTAATTCACACAACTGCCACCTTAGTATCAGAATGATATACAACTTTAAAAAGTTTATACATTTGTGTCTGACATTTATATGTGTCACCAGCATTTTATAAATATTCTGCAAGACATATTACAGCAAAAAATACATTTCTGAATTGCCAAGTCAAGATTCAAATATGTATGCAAATTGCCAAAACTATATATTCAGATCAAATTATCTTGCAGCAGCTCATTTCATCCTGCCTGTTTAATTTGTTCTAGGGCCTTCTGATTAATGGATACTCCATGGCGGGTTTCAGCTTCAGCTGAGAGTGCTACAGTTTTATCTGATAAGACTTGACACCGCCATGGCAGTTTTAATGAACTAAATAAAAATAACGCAAATCATGAGGAAAGAAGAGATTCTACATGCCATTCAGCTTTCTTCACATTATCTGCATAATATTTTGGGGATATTTATTTTTCTTAAATAGATTAGTTATTTCTGCCTTGGGAAGTTTAAAACATAAATATGTAAAGCTGTACTAAAAGAAAAAAGCAATATAGCTGGTGGCAATACAGCAACTATTACTAGATAAGAAAACTCTGACTTACTTTACTTGTCTAGTAAACTATATCACATTTTCTAAAATTCTGTATCAATATTCAGCACACTTGAGCAACACAACATGAAGATTAATTTTCTTATATAAATTATCTCAAAACAATTACAGTTCAATGTTAGTTAAGCTAAGAAAACAAATAAACAATATGAACACTGCTGTAGAAAAACCCTGCAAGAGTTATACTAAATTCTGACAAAAGAAAATAAAGTAGGAAGCAATTATATCTGATATAATAAAAAAGCAAGCCAATGACAGATTATGGGAATTGTTTTGAATTGCTTTTATGGCGTAACAAAAACTGAGGAGCATCACAGCTGTTTAGTCTTCTTGTTAGTTGTTGTTGTCTTTTTCCGGTTAGGGGTCGCCACAATGGAACTCCAGTCCACTAATGATTGGCAGTAGATTTTCACAGTGCCGAGTTGCCAGCTCGACGCCCAACCTTCAACGAAGGCATGCACATTCACGCATGTCTTTCGGAACACCACTCGACCTGTGGGGAGGACATGCAGACTCTACACAGAAGGCACTCCCCACACACAAGCTGAGAATCGAACGGGAGAACCTCTTGCTGTGAGGCAACAATACTACCGCTGCACCACCGCAGCTTTAGCCTTCTTGTTAGTGTGTCTTTTAAATCCTACTAGTTAAGGAAAAGTAAGCTGTGTCCATAGTGGAATTGTATTGCAATGTGTTTTAAAATGCAAAAAGTGGGATGCACTTAGAATATGCTTATTACTGCAAGCAAAAACTGCAGGTATGAAAGTAAGTAGAAGATGGTCATGAATGATGTTCCATTATTTGGAAATTTTTAAATGTCTCTGGGCAGAAATTGGATGGGAGGCAAAATGTATGCATTTATGAGACCCAGACCTTTCATAGTGTCATAGTATATGTGAAGCTGTTACTCTTTACCCTAGTACATGAAATATGACTTTTGCAAATTGTTACTGTTCTATGGTGATTTACTTGATTATTTTATTCTGTATAGGCCCCACCTGACATTAATGATCAGGAGCACTTGAGAATTTAACATCCCACTCTTCCTTTTGTTTTTAGTCCAACTGCAAAATCAGCTTGCACTTGTTTTCAAATTAGCTTTAAGTACCAAATATATACTGTTAAATAAGCATAATATAGGATTCATCACTCTGTGGGTTTCTATTAAGAGGTGTTTGTTGTTTGTTCCTGTTTGATGTCACGGATGACACTAAAGCTTTGAGGGTGGATTAAAGCAGGACTCTTGCTAGTAAAGTGTAAAGTCAATAGCAGACAAAGTTTGTTTATATTTCTATTATGCTGTTGCGTTTCCATGTCACAGAGGTAGGCACTTTTTCTCTACTACAGAAGGCATGTAGGTGGTCTCCAGAATCAGTCAGAAGTGTACATTATTGCACGGTCATTCATGGCAGAAGTTTTTCTGGAAAATTCCTCAAAAATATTTGTGGACATCAGCCTCTGTATTAAATTCCTTTTTTATACTAGGTTACATATCATAGGATCATACGATCATAGGAGGTTACTAGGCTACTGACCCGGAGGTCATTCCAAGTCTTGCCATTTCATCCCAATATAATACCATAGATACTCTAGTCAATGTCAATGCCCAGGATTGTATTTATTAATGACTGTCCATGTCCAGGAGGGTTCTGGGTGCTATGCCCAGTAATAATTTATGTTGCCCCATCCACTCATCCAGGTTCCTTTTGAACAGTGTCATAGAGGTACTCTGCTTCACATGAATTGGTAGCCTATTCCAAAGATGCGGCAAATCTGTCCCTCCAGCACATCCTATTCAAGTTGCAGGCCATATTTAGGTCCCTGGAATGGGTAGCTTTAGTCCCGTTTGATTTACAGATGTGCAGCAAATTCATTATGTTTGGGTCAGAGACTGCTCTGTAAGCCAGGCATAAGTCTCCCATAAGAAGTCTATACAATACTGAGTATAATGACAAGGACTTTAGTTAGTCTGTGTAAGGCACATGCTAGAGTCCCTTGATCTTCTTAGTTAGAAACCCCTGAGATCTCTCTGAATGCTGCAGGTGCTTTGTATGGTACATGGCAAAAGGGGCATTATACTCAATTATGGGCCTGATTAGTGATGAGTACAGAGGGGTTATAACCTCCTTTGCTCTAGAGGCGATGCCTTTGCTAATGAAGTGTGCTACGTAGAAAGTCTTCCTTACTACAGCAGACACATGGTAGCCAAATCTAAGGGCATGGTCTACTTGTGATGCCAGATCTTGTACCACTTCATAGGTACATAGGGTATTGTTAATTTGATAGTGTGAAGGGACATTGCTTTTCTGAAGGGAATGATGATGCATTTCTTTGCATTCAGTTTGAGACTGTGACTAAGACACCAGTCATTGGTCTGTGTAAGGCCCTGCTGAAGTATACTGACATTATTTGAAGATTCAATAATTCCACCTAGTTTGCAGTCATCCGTAGATTTAGTCAGCCACAGCCCCTCAGTTTTGGCTTGAACGTCTGAGAAGTATATACCAAACAGAAGGTGGCCCAGTACTGAACCTTGTGGCACCCTGTTGGTGACAGGTCTGCTGGTTGATGTGGAGTCACCCACTTTGATAGTGTGTGACCAGTTTGTGAGCCAGTTGGCAACCCATCTTACAACAAAGGGGTTTGCATTCCGTTTGCTAAGCTTATCAGTAACGCCTGAATGTGGGATTGTGTCAAAGGTCTCTGCCAAGTCGAGGTATGCTGTGATTTGCCTTTGTCAATGGCCATGGTCACATTTTCAAAGAAATCCACCAGGTTTATCAGGCAGGATCTGCCCTTGACAAAGCTGGATTGGGTCAGATCCATTGTTTGAAGGTTGCCTATGTCTTTATTTATGAAGTTCATGATGATACATTCCATGGCTTTTCAGATGAAGCTGGTCAGACTTATGGGTCTATAATTCCCTGGACCTGTTGCTAAGCCACTTTTGTGGAGAGGAATAACTGTTCTTGTTCTCCATTCCACAGGAACAAAGTCAGTGGTCAGGCTGTGATTGAATAGAGTACTTAACTGTGATGCTAGTTCATATTTTAGATTGTTTAGAAGACAGCCTGGAATGCCATCTGGTCCCGTAGAGGCTGTGATATTGCCCTAGACAAGGCTTTAATGACCTACTCTTCATATATGTAGGGTGGGGGAAGTTGGGGACAAGGTTTCTGATAAGTTTGGAGGTTTTGAATTTCACTGTGCTTTGGTACATTCACCAGAGAACTTCTGAAAAAGTAGGTCAGGACTTGACTACCAAGTTCCTTTAGTCTCAATTAACTCATGGACCATATTATAATACTATGGAAGGGTCTGTAAGGATAGCATTCTCTGAAATTGTCATATGCCTGCACTCCTGGCTGCACTTGACACAGTACTTGACACAGTTTACCAAGGGACCCAAGGCAATCTTTTTTAACTCATTCTTCAGGGGCCCCTTCCTATTTAATCCCAATGGTAAAATGCGGACAGAAGAACAAACTCTAAATTACCACTTGGTAGTGTAAGCAAGTAAAGGGTGGGAGATTTGTACAGAAATTACCTTAACATGTGACAGCAGAGATGCATTTGACTTACATGTGTCTATTATTAAACAGTAGCTCTCAGGCATCAAAAATTCACACACTCATACCTCTCAAAAGTAGTGTATGCCCTCAGTTTAGCACCATAAGTTTGTACTGGAAAAATCATTAAAGAGAGACATTAAAATGGAATGATATGCATTTCAGTTTCAGACTTCACAACCTTCACAAGATTTTTCTGTCTAACTTTCTAAGACCAATATAAGTCAAAGGTACAATTACCAGTTCAACATCATAAATGCACATATACTAAGCACTGAGTCAGCTATGCACCCTAAGCATTAGATACAAATATTATTTATTTTATTTTATTTTATTTTACATTTGTTAACCGGGCTAGTCCAACTGGATACAAGTCCATTTTCAGTGGAGGCCCGAGGAGAAAAGCTCTGCTATCTACTACATGGTAACAAAACAGTACATACAAAAAATCACAATGGTTATAAGTCAAGTATGGATATAAATCACAAATAAGAAAGGCAGTAGCAACAATTTCAGGAAGTTTACAAAAAAAGGGGATAGAGAGACAAGGAAATTATTTAAGTACAGATGTGGTAAGAAAAGGGAGAGAAGAATTAAGTTCTTTAAAAAAGTTAAGAAGAGTGTTACTAGAGAAGTAAAGTTATTTAGTCGAAAGGAAAAAGAAAATAAATTGAAGAAATATATTTGGGAGAAAGTATGAGGAATAAAGGAGGAGAATAGGAGGTCATAGAGGAGCTAGATCAACTGGGATTGATGCAAGAGCAAAGCCAGTGTTTAGTAAGAAAGAGTTTCAGTTTAGTCTTAAATAGTGTAATGGAAGTCTGGGCTATAAGGTCTGGAGGAAGTTGGTTCCAGATCTTACCAACTGAGTTGGAAAATATGGAGTCACCTGCTGTATTCTTAGAAAGAGAAGTTTGAATCAGTATTTTATTAGAAGAGCGTAGGGCTTTTAAGTTGTTGTAGGGTTTTATAAGGGTGGAGAGCATGGGTATGTTTTCAGGGTGGTAAAGGGCTTTGTGGGCAATTGTAAGCTGATAGTACTGAATTAGGTGGGGTAATTCCAGCCATCCTAGTTTAGAGAGGTTCAGACAGTGATGTGTTTTATATGGAGAGGCAGTGGCAAATCTCGCAATGTTGTTGTAGGCTGTTGTGAGCTTATTAATGTTATGCTTAGATAGATTAGAATAAATGGGGGAAGCATATAGTAAAGTGGAGATAAGATGTGTTCTTGCTATGGTAATTCTTGCTTCAGGGGTTAGGAAAGTTCTGATTCTATAGAGAGAACCTAGTTTTCTATTAGTTGCTTTTATGCTGGAGTTGATGTGAAAATCAAATTTTAGTAGGTTGTCAATAGTAATACCCAATAGTTTGGTTGTTTGGTCAGGAGAGATAAGGGTGCCATTGTGTAGCCCTGAATCCAAAAGATACAAAACAGGGATATGGCACAGTTATCATCTCATGAACAGGGTGTTTTTGTGAGGGGGGACAGGAAGCCTAGGCTGAAAAAAAGGGTTGGTGAGTGTGTGCAAGTAAGAAAGAGAAGCAGGAAGACATTTGGATAAACTAAAAAATGGCAAATGAGACAAAATGAGTTTTAAGCTGCATGGCTGAAACATGTAACTGTTTTGTGTGTGTGTGTGTGTGTGTGTGTGTGTGTGTGTGTGTGTGTGTGTGTGTGTGTGTGTGTGTGTGTGTGTGTGTGTGTGTGTGTGTGTGTGTGTGTGTATGTGTATGTGTGTGCGTGTGTGCGCACCCGCATGTGTGCGTGTGTGTGTGTGTGTGTGTGTGTGTGTGTGTACACATCTATATGGGTCCTCCAGGTGAAATTGGTGTGTGAGTGTCTGTGTGAACACAGCCAAGTTCTGTGTTAGCTCTATGGCTTGGTATATCAGACAGGTGTAAGCCATGCATGGTAGAGGTGGCAGTTCGTCATTGTCACCACCAGCCATGAGAACTGGCTCTGCCAGGAGTTGCACTGGGATGTCAATGCCCACAGTCAGATGCACTGCTGCTACCTGAATGTGACTGATGTCTGCTGGATAAGCTCCCCTCATGAGTACACCCAGGACCATGACTCCATGGCCTGCCTTGAATGCATGTAGACAGCTCACCCACTGACAAAGCAGTGGAAGTACTGCCACTATAGGAGCATGATCAGGCATGGCCATGTTGGCTAACAGCAGATGATGTCGCTGATCTACACCCATGATGATGCCATTCCCCTTCCAGCAGATGTTCCATTACAGATACCCCTCATTCCAATGTGGCATTCATCTAATCCACTGAATCAGCAACATGGTGAAGGCAGCCATGCATGTCAGCTTGTGCCATATCTACAACCCTAAGTATTTCTCTGGAGCCACTATGGGAACATGCCTGTGCCTCCATGATGGCCCTAAACATATGTTGAGTGGCACAGAAGAGACACCTGGATCAGGTGGAGGATGGACAGCAGGCCTCCTCCAAGCACCCCTAACAACCCTTCTACATGACCCCTTACCCACACTTTGGCTACATCCAGACTCAACAGACACTGAAGCCACGGTAACCACACTTCCCTGATCAATTGCCTTACCCTCCACCTGTCCAATATTTGAGGGCCCACTGGAATGTGTAGGCATGGGTCTACTAGCTGTATCCAGTAGAATTTCAGGGGATAGCTGTATGTCAACCTCAGTGTTAGACTCAACCTCTACATCCCCCACATCTGTACCTCTGTTTGGCCACCATCATCACCAGAGTCTGCTGATACACTGACATCAGGTGGTAGAAGTCCCACACTTCCATTGTCAGGATCACCTGTGATAATAAGCAACAAAGACGGGAATAATTCATGCTTAAACATCTATACTCCAATATATGGTAACAAAATAACAGCACTATCATTACTAGGCAGTACAGCAATACACACAATAGTCCTGACATCAATATCACACACTAAAATATTTCTTTGACTTTCTCATCATTACAGATATAAAAATGTTTGGCTTGCTATCTGGAGATAAGGGTATCCTGTGCATGCCAGATGGTCCTGGAAGAAGTTAAGCAAAAGGTAAGGACAAAATTATCACAATTAAAAGTAACACAGGGGGAGGGTAATACTTTTTAACCATTTATATATTCATTAACTATACTTTCAACAAGAACTTGGGTGACAACTCCAATCTACGTTAATCAATCAGAATGTGTTGTGAACTGTAGCAATCTTCAATCACACTAAAAAGAATTTATTGTGAAACAGAAGTGAAGTATAATTGTTTTAGTATACAACAGTATTCAACAACTGAGATACAAAAGCCTATCTAGGAAGCTCCTCCTGGGACATGCTTGCTGTCCCTGAAACAGTCACACCGATGTCAAAGACATGCTGTTTTTCACTTTCATGAGAGCTGTCTGGATCTCTGACAGTAGAAAGGAACTCTTCATTTGGTGTTAGTGGTGGCTCTGTAGCAGCACCCCTGGTACCTATCCAAACACAGCCCATTGCAGCTGCTCTCCTCCATGCAGATGAGATCATGATAGTGGCCCTTTGGTGCACCTGCTCATATTTCCTGCTGTGGCCACTCACATGATAAACATTGTTGACAATCAGTAGCCAAAGCTGCATTTTGTGTGACATATCTCCATGTCCCCTTTCAAGCAGGAAGGCACAATTTTGTCTAAAAGTGTTGACAATAACCTAATTTTCATCATCAGGTGAAGGGTAGATTTCTGGCATTGAGACAACTGGTTGACATAGTCCTAGGTGTTCTACAAGACAACAGAAGGATGATACACATAAGTATCACATATCTACAAAATTCCAAGATAAAACAGAAAAGGTAGTATTTCAGTATCACCCACTGGAGAAACATAAAACAGTCTAGAGATCTGAAATGGAAATAACAGGCTGGATGCAAAAAAATGAGAGTAACAATAGCAACATATCCTTGTTTGTGCCATAACAGAAATGCACTTTTCCTCCCCCTTAAAGAGCAGGCAAATGACACGTTTTGCTAACAAGCCATCTTTAAAATACTAAAAGTGCTATCAAGTGAATTGTCCATGAAACATCTTTACAGATTTATCACAGAACATTCCATTTTAAGGTATTGCCAATAATGTATACCTGTGAAATGTCTTGACAAACATGCCCATGGCATCAGTACACTTCTAATTAATGCATACAGATAAAAGTGTAAAAGCCTTTGCTTTAGATTTTTCTTAATTATATTCCAGCATATGCAGTATGTAGCCGACAAAATGCAAGCATACCTTCTCAACTTCAATAATCCTCTGTGCAGATATATCCCAAACTAATAGTCTCTGTTTTGTGTTCTTCATATACACAAGCCTTTTCACCTTCAGTTTTCCTAGCTACACAGTTGCCTTTTTATATGGTATAAATTTAGGTCTGTTAATATAGTGAAGATGCAAATCAGGTATAAACTGGTTAGAATTGCTCAATCCCAAATACTTGGCTCCATGTTACTGATGTAAACATAGTGCAGGCACTCCCTCAGTGTTTGTTTTTAATGAATTGTAACTGTGAATGATTACTGGTTGGGAGAAGGAAAACACAACAGCACTGCAGGCTGCCCTACATCCAGTCTGCAGGTTGCCCTACATTCAGTGGGTGTGTCAGGTTAGACTTAGAAATTGTTAGATGTAAGGCTGGAAATATAAGTAAGCAGCACACAGTTCACAGGTTCTGTTCATTAACATCCAACCTCCTCTTCATTTGTTGGCAACTGCATATGATATTATTGCCATTTAATATCCACACACCTTTTTAAGACTAATGATATAGAATGGATTACATAATGCATGCCTCAGATTACTGGTTAGATAAGAGAAGAATGACCAACAAACACAGAGGTATGACAGAGCTTTATATTTGAAAGCAATAGTCATAAATGGTTGTGTAATCACTTAGTGCACTGCATTCCCAGGAAAAAAATAAATGTACAAATAACAGTTATATGGTTTAATATTACTGCAGATGATGTTGCTGTTGGTTATATACAGAATGATTTCAGTTCCTTGTTGCAAAGCAGTTTGTGTGGCAAAGAGGAATAAGCCACCCTTCCTGTGTTCTGAAGGTTCATTGGAGTGAGAGTTCAAATCCAGACCTATGGTGAAATACTTCATGCAAACCAACATTTTCTAGTGTGTATATCATAGATTGCATTTCATCATTTCAACTACTTGTCCCTTTTTTATTTTCTTTCTTGTTTTTTTTTTTTTTACTTTTTTGGGGACCAGTGTTTGTGAGATGTGCTGCTTAGCACAATCATGGGAAATGCAGGATAATAAATACCATGTTTGGCTGTGCTTATCTCATTTGTATGAAGCATGGCAATGCACAAATTGGACAACTAGACAGGACCCAGACAACCCATTATTGAAATTGGATGCATTCAATTAATTCTGTTGGACACTGGGCAAACCTGCTAAGTGGTGTTGCATGATGGTTAACGCAAAGACCTTAAGAATGATTAGTAAACTAGGGAATGTCATGTAACTAGCCCTGTGGCAGCAGGTGTTAGTGTAGGTCTAATGTACAGATAGTCCTATGTTCTAGTACAGGGCGTGCAACTTTTTTTGTTACTGTTGTGACAGTGCGGCTTATAGCAATGAACTGAAAAATAGAGAAGTGTTTTTTCAACATTCTTGTGGCAACAGATGTAAGTGTAGAGCTGCCATCCACATGGTCTTGTGTTCAAATACAGGCCATTCCATCACTTTTATAGTTGCTCTACTTCTCATTGTATTCACTCTCACTTATAACACTTTAAATAGTAGAGCTGATATGAATTATATGTATGAGGGATAAGGCACCATTATTGTGTTTTCAGATGTATCACTGATAGTATACTGTATACTATAGTTTGGTAAGTATAATTCTGCAATCTGGACTTGCATGGCCATCACAATTACCTAAGACACATACACAAATGGATCTATATCCAGTAACCTTGTGTGGTCACACACATACATGTAACAGCTCATACTGTCACCTATATTTATATATGATTCCTGACAAGATGTGAACAGTACTTATTCTGTGGCAAAGATGGACAATCATCACTATAAAAAGTTTT
The DNA here is from genome assembly GCF_019279795.1 of Protopterus annectens. Classification (NCBI taxonomy): domain Eukaryota; kingdom Metazoa; phylum Chordata; order Ceratodontiformes; family Protopteridae; genus Protopterus; species Protopterus annectens. The sequence continues at coordinate 1,339,744,248 of NC_056737.1, forward strand.
GTCCTTTTGCTTAGGTTTGAATCCCACAGTGTAAAATCAATTTTCTCAGTGAATAAAGGTAAGAATGTGTCAGTTCATTACATGTATGCCCCTAGTGCATGTCTGCAAACCTAACTCACCTAACAGTTAACTTTCATTTTCCAATATATATTTCCAGGCTATATCAGTTCACACCCCTCAAACTAAGACCAAATGTCAGATTAACCTTCCAATTTCAATTATTTAATACCTCCCTGCTTGGCACTGCTGCTGTCCACTTAACATCATGCAAGAGCATTGCTCAGGTCTGCATACTACCAGTAAACAAGATACCTAGAATTGGAAGGAAAGCATCAGTCTCCATTGCTCGAGTTTGGCTGGTAGATATGGCTGGCATTAGAGGGGAAGGTGCCAGGTTTAGGACACAGAGGTGATGTGTCCAGAAGTCCAGGATATTTAATAGACTCCTGGTAAAGCACCACAGCCAAAGGCTTCTGCAGGGGGACTATTCTGGCTCCCAGTGCAAGTCTGAGGTGTGGAATAGTTTGGCTCAGGCTGTATCCAGTGCCACTGGTATCCTGCACAATGATAAGCAATGCAGGCATCATTTTAATCACCTACACAGGAGAAAAAGGGATACTCTCAACCATTGGCTGGAGGAATTTGAGACTGTGCACATCCCACAGCTTTGTTAGTATGAAATTAGGAGAGTACTTGTAAGACTTATAAAGCTAAATATAGACAAGACTGGTATGTATAATGCTCTTCTCTTCTTTTCTGTTCTTTCCACAGCTGCCAGAGAGCATAAGTTCAATTGGAAAGCTCATGTTGCTCAATTGGAGAGACTGAGGAAAGCAAGCGATACATCTGCAGCAGAAGAGAAGTGTTATTGTAGCATTACACATTAAAGATAGCCTTTTTGGTATTTTATAGAGCTGTAACAAATTGAGCATACATATCCCAACTGTAAAAGCAGGTATGCATGCATTAGTCTGTAGCCCATCCAATTTTAAGAGTCCAATATTAGACTGTAGTGAGAAGTTGTGGGTTCCTATACCACAATTCACAACTATACAATACTGTTATTTATTTTATAATATTTACATTAAAATAAAAACTCTATAGCAGTGGCACAAATGCCCTGTTGGAAACTATAATATGTAATTGAAACACTCATATGTGCAGTACATGCACATTTCAAGGATTACTTCAGCTATCTGTAGTACAGTGTGTATCTGTTAGGATGCATACTTAAATGTAATACTTCAGATAAAAGAGTTGCATAAATGTATTGATGCATTGTATGTCACATACAATGATACTAATTTTATATCTTTTCTTCTCTCACTCCAACCCCTTTCTCTTTTTTTTATTTTATATTATGTGTCATCAAAATGTCTCCATGTCATCCATGTGTACCACATCATTAAATGGTACAGAGAACATCAAGGTAGGCCAGCCCCAGTGGACCAGTCTGCCCCCACTCCACCAGCTCCAGTACCAATGTCCAGCACATCTGGGAGTCAACCTGGCAGCACTGCTTCTGCTGCTCCTGCACTAACTTTGCCCCCTAGTAGTAATGCCCCAGAAGCTGGTGCAGAGGTACCTTCCCGAAGCAGTGGTAGAGGTGGTGATTTCATCACCCGCAGCAAGTAGACAGGGATGGTGAGTAGGGTCATGAGCCACACCATTGGTGTACATCTATGCTGGATGGAGATGCTCACCCTCATGGTCTGTAGGAGGATGAGGAGGCATCAAGCGCTCCAGCTACCAGCCGAGTAAGGTGGCATTGATGACAGTCCATTGGGTGAGGACTTAATTCTCACTGTCTCCAAGCTTGAAGGGCATGAGCCTGCATTGTCCCTTCCCTCACCCCATTCATGGTGTCCACCTTTTGTGTCCATCACTGTCCTTGTGTCTTGTCTTGTTTGCTTTGTATGTTTGCAATTGCTGCCTCACCTACCCAACTTACCTGACCCAGACATACCTACATCACTTCCCCAACACTCCTTTCTTTTTGAAATTAAAAGAAAAAAAATGGCACCTGTCTCACAAAAAAGAAATTGTCCCATGCAGAGCTTTCCATTTCACACACATGACTTGGTCCAGTTGGTTATACAACATAATTGCTTTGTCATCAATCCTCTTTATTGAGGTGACAATCCAGATTCAGTTAATATTCTGCATATATTTTCAATTTACTCTGTTAAGGAAATGGATAGCTATGTTTCTTTTCTACTACCCTCCTCCACATTCCTGTACTGCCTTGCTCCCCATTTCACCACTTTTCTATCTACCCCATTTTAATATCTTTAATCTGGCCAAAAAAATAGAATCAAACACAACACATATAAGTAGCAGAAAAAGTAATGGTCCCCTTCACTTTTGTGGGAGTCTATGTTTGCTCAGAGGTGCAAATTGTGCACTAATGCACAGTGACTGTGAGTAGCTGCAAAATGCTGTCGTTACCTCTGAGCAATGCTGCTTACACATGCTGCGCTATGGCAACACACAGCAACATATGTCCTGTAAAGAATTCATTATTAGAATTAGTTACACCTGTATTCAAATCCAGTATCATCTGGACTCAAAATTAAATGTGTCAATGCATTTTTACCTGCTGCCACAGAGTCAGTTAAGTAGCAGACTCGATACTAACTCTCAGACTTTAGCACTGTGATGCACGTTTGCGCACTGCTTAACTGCGAGCAAACATGCATACTACTCGAAATGTGTATCTTGCATGTGCGAACACTTTGCCAACCATCACACAAAATTGCTGCTCACTGTGCGATGGAAAAGAAAATATTATGTATTAGGTTCATAGGTTCATAGGTTTATACTAGGCTATCTGCCCGAGGGCATTTACAAGCCTAGCCCATAGTTTTGTGGCTTACGCCACCCCTTTAGTATGGGGAACTATACCCATTATTTTGCTGTGCCGTCGAGCAGTGACACTGAGGTAATCCCTGGGGTATATCTGCGATCTCCCATCCATTGGTCAAGATTTCTCTTGAACAAGGCCAGCGAGGTGCTCTGCCTCAGATATACCAGGATTTTGTTCCACAGCATAGGGAGTCTTTGGGTGATGAATCTATCCCTCCAGCACGTCCTATTAATAGCTGTGTTGAGGTTTAAGTCTCCCGCCCTTGTGGCTCTGATGGATCTAGATTTATTGAGGTGAAGCATATTCATCAAATCTGGGTTTGACATGGCCTTGTATGTCAGGCACAGGTCACCTCTGAGCAAGCGGTAAGCGACTGAATAGAGCTGAAGTTCTTTCAGTCGGGCAGCATAGGACAGATTTTTGAGCCCCTTTATCCTTTTGGTGAGGAACTTTTGTGGCCTCTCCAGCTGCTGCAAGTGTCGGGTCAGATACATTCCGAATGGGGCATTGCACTCAATCATTGGTCTGATGAGTGATGAGTACAGGGAAACTATGACCTCCCTTGACCTAGATGTGAATCCCTTCATGATAAGGTGGGCAATGTAGAAGGTCTTCCTAACTACTTTAGCTACATGGGTGTCGAATGACAGGCTACTGTCAACCTGGGTCTCCAAGTCCCTAATAACTTCTTCTGTGCTCAGTGGATTGCCACCTATGTGGTAGCTAGGGGTAACCTTGTTTTTCCCGAAGGGTATGACTATGCATTTTTTGGCATTTAACTTTAGGCCATGGCTCTGGCACCAGTTATCCATTTCTGTGAGACCTTTCTGAAGGATATCTGTGTCAGATGTGTTTTCGACTACAGCGCCCAGTTTGCAGTCATCTGCAAACTTTGTCAGCCATAACCCTCCTGTGTTTGCTTGTACTTCGGAGAAGTAGATGCCAAACAAGAGTGGGCCCAGGACTGAGCCCTGTGGGACACCACTTGTGACAGGCTTAGAGTCTGACATGGCGCCAGCAACTCTGACCCTGTGGGTTCTGTCGCTCAGCCAGTTTGCAACCCATCTTGTGATGTATGGGTTAACATTTAAGCTGATGAGTTTTTCAATGATACCCGAGTGGGGTATTGTATTGAAAGCTTTCGCCAGATCGAGGTATGCTGTATGGACTGCTTTTCCCTCATCAATGGCTTTGGTGACTGTTTCAAAAAGTCAACCAAGTTTAAAAGGCATGATCTGCCTTTGACAAAGCCAAACTGGGTTGGATTCAAAGTCTGCAAATTCCCTATGTCTTTGTTTATGAGATCCATTATGATCCTCTCCATGGCTTTGCAGATAAGGCTTGTCAAGCTAATGGACCGGTAATTTCCTGGGTCGGTGGAGGCACCGCCTTTATGAAGTGGGACCACTGTCGCAGCGCCACTCCCTGGGTACGTATCCAGAGGTGAGACTATGATTAAACAGCTGTCCTAGCTGTGGGTTTAATTCCTCGTTGAGTTCGTGGAGCACACAGCCGGGACACCATCAGGTCCCATGGATGCTGTGTTTTTGCTTTGGAGAGAGCAGTTCTCACTTGCAGAGATTTTTGGGGGCTACAATCGTTTGGTATAGATATCTCACCTTTGGGGAGGGGAGAAGTTTGCACTGAACCTGTCAGCCAGTATGTTGGCAATGTCTGTAGGATCAGTAATCTTCACATCATTTTGAACTAGTTCTGAGCATATCTGGGAGTTTCCTCCCAGGTTTCTAACATAGCTGAAGAAGGCCTTATGATTGTCTTTTGAGTCTTTAGCTATTTTCTCTCAAAGTTTGCTTTGGATGATTTTATGAGAGCTCTTAGTTTTTACTTGTAGTGATCAAAGGTGTCTTACCTTTTAAGGATTTTGCTCTATCTTGTAGTAGCTTCCTCCTTTTGTTGTAGAGTTTGTTTATGGCTGGGGTCCACCAGACTGGATGCTTACCTTTGGTACAAAGAGTCTTTGTTTTGCTTGGGATTGCCTTATCCATGCAGTCCTGTAGGTGCTGGTAGAAGGCATTTGTAAGTGATTCAACGGCTTGGGTACTGTTTTCCACCGGCTCGGGGGCCTTAAAGGAGACCACACTAGTCTTTAGAAGTGTGAAGTCGGCTTTCGAGAAGTTCTTTACTGTGGTCTTTTTTATTTCAGGTGGGGGTGGGATGAGGACCTCCAGTGAGATTAGTTTGTGATCTGATCTCACCAGTGAGGGGTATACTTCCGGTGTTGAACATTGTGCTCCCATGTTCGTGATGATGAGATCAAGTATGTTTTCTCCTCTCGTGGGGATGGTGACTAGTTGTTCCAAGGCGTTTGAGTTTATGAATTCCAGGAACTTTTGGGCTAGGGTATTTGGGCTTGAGTAGTGTTCCCAGTCTATATTAGGGTAATTGAAGTCACCTAGTATGATGGTGTTTGGAGATACATTTATCCCCTCCAGTGTTTTCAGGAAAGTCATGTGAGGTTCCTGAGTTTGTGAGGGTGGCCTGTAACATGCTACAATTTGCAGAGCAGTCTTGCCTATGGTTAATTGCACCTGGATGGTCTCTGATGCATCGTGCGTTGCCACCAATCTTGAGGTGTGGGTGTCCTTGATGAATATGGATACCCCCCCTCCTTTCTTGGTATTGTCCGGATTTTGGGGCCGGAACGCATGGTATGAGGTAAAACCTGATAGTGCTGGGGTGCTCTCAGGAGCCTTGAACCAGGTTTCTGTCACAGCACAGACATCAATGTTCTCCATACTGAGAAGGGCCTCAAGTGCGTGCATTTTGAGATTGAGACTTCTGTCATTGAGCAGCATTACCCTTAGCTTCTTTCCATTTTTGTGTTCTAGGGTGGTAGGTTTAGAATTTGAGCCTTGCCTAAAAAAGGCACTATGGCGGTGGCAAGAGCCTTTGCCGATATCCAGAATCCCAGGGGTGACAGGTGCAAGCCATCCCTTGTGAAGCAGCGTGGCTTATCCAGCATGTCATCCCAGGCAGACAGACATTGGATCCCCTTTGAATGACACCAGAGTTTAAGCCAATTGTTAAAGCTGATTATCTTATCTCTGTATTGTGGCATCATTCTTGGTGAAGGTAGGATACTGCTCAAGGTCAGGGTCATACCTGCCTGGGCTACATAATCAGAGAGCTCCTCAATGTCTCTTTTCATGTAGTCCAAGAAGGTACGTCTCAGGTCATTTACACCAGCGTGGACAATGACTGAGTCGTATTTGTACCTGCTGTTGAGAGACCTGAGTGCTTGCTATGTGGCAGATTCTAGCACCCGACAGGCAGCTTACTGTGACCCTCTCCTTACTCAGTCTGGTGAGCGGGACGTCAGTGTGTCTGACTATGGAGTCACCAATGACTAGTGTGTCTGGCATTGTGTTTGGCCTTAAGGGCTGTGACTGTTTGACACTCTGACTGTGAGGTCTATGTGTTGCAGGTGTTGTGTTCTGAGGTGGTAGTTGTTTGGGTGTCTGCTTTGGTGGCCTCTGCTGTTTTGGTAGATTTTTGCTCAGAGCCTCCGAGTATGTCTTTGTGTGTTTATGTGTATGATTTGAGGTTGTGATGGTACTATGTGAGACTGGGTCTATAGTGTGTGTGGTAACCTTCTCCTCCTGTCTGGTCTTGCCAGTCCTATGTTGAGAGAGCTCAGCCTCCAGTTTGGCCGTATAGTTGCATCTCTCACATGTATTTGTGTTTTGTGGAAGGAGGAGAGGGTTGTCTGTGTACATGAGGCAATTGTAACATTGCCTCAATATTCCCAGGTTCACCAGCTGAGCAGGAGAGGACACTAGCAACTGATCCCATGACATGCTAGAAGGAATAGACAAAAAAACTTTAAAAGAGATTCCGGGGGATGTGGGTGTCCGAGAAACGGGGTTCGCCTTTTTGGGGTACTATCTATAACAAGATTGCTGTATCAAGGTGATAAGTACTATAGGAGCAAGTGCTAGGTTTAACAGATAAAGAATAGTCTACTCGGAGTCAGGTAGAGATGATCTTTATAGTTATAGGGTATGCAGATTAGATCAGTAGTACAGTTCGAGAAAGGTAGTTTTAAGGGAAAATTTGAAGAGTGGACTTTAGGTAGCCCTAATAGTTTAAATCTGCTTAACCGGCGCTGCCCTAGTGTGCAACGGTAGCAGCTCCATAAATCGCTAAACCGTGCAAACGCTTGTTTTATATCAGGGCTGAAGGAAGCTATGAACTGGCCCAAAACGACCAATAGACTACAAGTTACTGGCTGAAACCTCACAAAACTGGACCAACAGGCAGCTCAATGCTTCCCACTCCCACTGGTAAGCAAGGGAACTTCCTCTCTTCCAAATTAGGAAAAGAATCAGTAACAGGAACTGCAAACAAAGTCCAGGGATCAGCAAGCTCTGAAACTGGACTAATCTAGCTCAGTAAGGCGGGAAAACAAGAGATATTTTTTTTTTTTTCAGAAAACAAGCAGAAACAGATACAGTAAACACTTATAAATGCTATAAATCGGCTATCACAGCCTACACAAACAATTTGCAACAATTACAGATTTTAAAAGTAACAAACTGAGAAATCAAGTGCAAAAACAGAATAAATGCAGAAAAACAGTAACAATGTATCAGCAAGCAGGCAAAATACAGTTGCTAGATAAATAGAAGTGGAAAGCCACAAAAATATACTTAAATCAGGTAAAGTCGCTTTTTTAGCTCTCTGAAGCTTGGATTACTCTGCTGGCCACCACGAGGATCTTTGCTGAGTAGGTACAAGCTAAAGAACGCGCGTTTAGCGTGTTTTATATCAGGGGGCTGAAAGAAGCTAGGAACTGGCCCAAAACGACCAATAGACTACAAGTTACTGGCTGAAACCTCACAAAACTGGACCAACAGGCAGCTCAATGCTTCCCACTCCCACTGGTAAGCAAGCACTGGTATTGCTGCTGTTTACTATCAATTTCCTATCTATGACATGAAATTACATGTGGAAACATAACAAACTGATGGCCCTATCTAACAATATGTCACATATTTACAATATAGCCATGTGTTGCCTCCCCTCAGGCCCTGCAACCCTGGTGTCGTAGTACTTTTTCCACACATATACCCCCTACACTACAAAAATTAATATCAAATGTTGTGTGATATGCAATGCACATCAATCTGGTACCATGCATAACTAGAATTGTTTACACATAAGCCTAAAAACCTTATCTGCAAAGCTAGGGAAGGAATCAGCATGGACCTTATTCACAGGGACATAGGTGACCTTCAACACACTTAACCTGATGCACTTTGGTTTTGTCAATGGTAGATCTTCATTATTAAACCTAGTGGACTTCTTTGAAACCGACCCAAAGACCTGGATGAGGGATAACAGGATATACCACCTATGATGAGTTATCCAAAGCCTTTGACACTATCCCCATTCAAGTATCATAGAGAAAATCTCCCATCTGGGATTTAACTCATACATTACTAGGTGGATAGCCAACTGGCTCACCAACAGAACACACACTGTCAAAGTTGGTCATTGCACCTCCTCCACTATACCATTTACCAGTGGAATACCACAAGGATCTGAGCTGGACCTTCAGCTGTTTGGAAACTATTTCTCTGAAGCCGAGGCAAAGGTAGCTGGCCCATGGTTTGTCAAGTTTGCAGGTGACTGTCAACTGGACACAGTCATATAGAGTCCCCCAATGATGTTACCATATTACAGAAGGGGCTGATACAGACAAATGATTGGTGCAGAACTCACAGACTTAACCTTAAAGCACAAAGTGGCTCAGTGTCCCCTTTGGCAATGAAGTACATCTGCTAATTATGATATACATAGCACCCCTATAAGCTCAAAAATAGTGTTGCAAGACTTGGGAACACATGTTGATAGCCATCTACACTTCAATTGCTATGTGTCCATAGTGGTGAAGCATACAACCTACATTGCACAAATATGGCCATCACATCCAAGACCAGGGAGATCATAGCTCTATTGTACTCTATCCTTATCAGACCACTAACTGAGTACAGTGTTCCCTGCTGTCTGTACCTCCCCAGACACCAGCAACAACTGGAGAAATCACAGAAGTTTGTGACTGGAAGAATCAAAGGCCTCCAAAACATGACATATATGGAAAGACTGAAAGATCTGTCACTTTACTCAATATCATACAGGCTGCTGAGAGGTGACCTATGCCTGGCCTACAGAGCAGTTTCAAACCCTGCCGCACTTTAAATGCTGGACATCTGCAAATCAAATTGGACAAGAAACTTGCTCCAGGGATCTCAACCTAGCCTGTGATATAGACAGACAAGTTGTGGAGACAGATATATCTCACAGTGATCACCACTTCTCTGTGATAGGCTGCCACTGCATGTGAAGCAGTGCTCCTCAATGACCCTATTCAAGTGCAACCTTGACAACTGGATGAGTGATTGTAAATTTGCCCATGGGGTGACACCAATTTCACTCATGTTCAGCGCCATTTGGTACTGATCACAAAATCACTGAGCTAAAACTGACCCTCTAACTATGCTGTATAAGGGTACCTGTGTCTTTACATGGCTAGGATTTAAATGCCCTAGGGTCATTAGGCTAGTCACTTCTTATGAACCTATGAAGCTATGAACCTATGCAGGCCTCTCAACATCTTCTCTCCAACATGACCTGCTGATGTCATCCACTATAAGGTGACCTTCAGTCTTGTAAAAGTCAGAGTTGTGCAGTAGTGCTTGCATAAACTTCTGAGTATTGTAGTTTGTGTACTCTGGTGGGCGTTCTGTTCTCACTACAATCAAGTGTGTGCATGTGTGTGTGTGTGTGTGTGTGTGTGTGTGTGTGTGTGTGTGTGTGTGTGTGTGTGTGTGTGTGTGTGTGTGTGTGTGTATGGGGTCTTGCTTGACATTACAGAGATCCTTTTACACCAGCATGTGGTGTCCTGTTATTGCCATATTCTCCTCAACAAACACTGTGTTCTCATTAGGTTCAAGTACAGTGCTGTACTATAATTCTAAGATTTGAATATGATTGCGTGACTTATGAGGTGCACAACATAGGCTTTCAATACCATTGTGGATACTTGGTGATCAAAGTTCAGATTGCTATCTACATGTGTTCCCAGTGTTTGCATCACTGGGTTTCAGTATAGCAGTATTGTTGGCAGTGCTGTAATTAGCATGGAATTCCACTTTTCAGAAGGAAAAAAATAAAGTCACATTTCTGATTTTATTTGTAGATCGTGTGGCTTTGTCACCAATCATTTCTCTGAGTTAGCTCCTCCTGTAGTATGTTATCATTGGTGGACTCAATGATTGCACCCAGTTTGCAAGAATCAGCAAACTTGGTAAGCCAAAGTTCATATACTTTAATCTGAACTGTCAAGTAATAGATTTCAAACAGTAAAGGGCCAAGCACAGATCCCTGGGGTACACCAATGGGGACAGCTCTAGTTGTACAGGTTGATTCACCAACTTTCACAGTATGTGTTCTGTTGATGAGCCAGTTGTTTACCCATCTAGTGATGTAAGGGTTAATCTCCAGTTGGGGAGTTTCTCAATGATACCTGCATAGGGGATTGTGGCAAAACACTTAGCCAGATCAAGATAGGCAGTATGCACGGTCTTACCTTCATCCAGGCCTATCACACAGAATCAATGGGCTATGACAACATCACAGATCACCTGTAGAGTGGCTCAGAACATGCACCTTCCTGATATAGTTGAATACACACTTTAATAAACCCTCTACATGGGTTATTTTCCCATAAAGGGTGTACATCAACATCCATCCATCTGAGATGGGGGGGAACAGCACCTGATGCATGCATGTATAGACACATCCTGACTCTCCTCATCTGTGAAGTAGACCAATATGGCATCATGGACCTTTTTTAAAAAGACACTAGTAATATCCTGGCTGTGTGTCAGTTGTTAATGCTATGTCATGTCTGTTACATCTGTTAGATGTCCTTAAAGAGGTCATCGAGGGCATGCATGATGACAACATTATCATCCTGTGAAACTTGACCAGGCCAAGGCATTTGACACAAATGCACAGCATGGTATTCATTCAACACTGTCAGATGTGGCCATATTCAGCTATATCACCAAGAGGGTAGACCAGTGTATCACACTCGTGGCATTTCACTATGTTGAAATGTGTGAAGTGACCTATATCTTGGGTCCGGTGATCAGGTCCATACATCAGGGCTGTCTGCTAGGCCCTTTTCTGTCCATTATTTAAGTGATGGACATCACAGATGACATACATATCCTGTGTCCAAACAGCTGCCTGAAGGATTACAGACTGTGGGCAATTAGTGACTCCAACTGTGATATTAGTATAATACAGACAATATCAACATGTACAAAAGATTGCTGCCAGAGCTATGACAACACCTGAAATGACAAGAAAACATGGATGATTTGTTATGTCAGGAAAACAAACAGACAACCGAAGTATAATGTGGACATCACACACTATAATCAGACCAATATGTATGTGACCTGTGTCCTGGGGTAGATGGTAAGTGGAACATCCACCAGCATGTGGTCACAGTGCTGACTACTCCCAAGTATTGAGTATGTGAAGGACATCCACATCAGAGGCCATAATACCTCCATAGTTCCCAGCCTTCATCACACCAATGAATCTGAACTAGATGGAGTCCAGAGTTTGGAGATTACTTCTATGTCCTTGTTAATAAGCCCCATAATGATTCTTTCCATGGCCTTGCAGATGAGACTAGTCAAGCTTATGGGCATATAATTCCCGGGGTCAGCTGAAATTCCCCCTTTGTGCAGTGGGATTACAATGTTCCTCTATGTCTACTATGGTATTGTGGCACTCTACTATGGTCCTCCATTCTGCTGGAACATAGCCAGTTCACAGGCTGTGGTTAAACCAGAATCCAAGTAGGCCTGCTAGGCCATGTTTTAAGTTGTTTAAAAGGCAAGCTGGAATGTTGTCTGGTCCCATTGATGTCACGTTTTTGGCCTGGGAGACCATCAAGATGACCTGTTCTCTTGAGGTAAAAGGCTGAGAAATGGTGGCAGGTATACTTTGGAGGATGACTGGATGGTACAGGGGGGTGAAGTTTGCTCCAAATCTGTCAGCTAGCAGGTTGGCTATTATCTCTGGTTGAATATGGTTGGTGCCATCCACAACCAGTTCAAAGCATAGCAGGTTATTCCCTTTTAAATTTCAGACATAGTTAAAGAATGCTTGTGATTACCCTTCTCTAGGAGACTATTTTTGCTTCATAATTAGCTTTGGAGGACTTGGCAAGATCTCTAATTTGTTTGCTTAAGCTAGAGAGATATTTCTTCCTCTGCTGAGCAATTTCCGTCTTGTTCTTGGACATTAGTTTCTTCTTTTGTTGTCTAGCCTGGTTATACCAGGGATCCACCAGAGTGGCTTGTTTTTTTAACAAGACCTGGTTTTAATCTAGTCAGGTACAACCAATTCTATACAACAACGTAATTTGTTATACAGGACATTGGTGTATACCTCTGCATAGGAGTGCATGCTATCTGCATTTAAGGGGGCTTTGAAACTTCTTATACCTTCACTTAGTAGGAGACAATTTGTCTTTATAAAATTCTTAAGAGTTTTTGAGCTTGATGGGGTATCTGGTCTTATAATTATATTGAACAAGACTGATTTATGGTCTGATCTTACCAATGCGGACATCACACTTTTGGGGGGGGGGTGCAATGCCCTCCCATGTTAATGAGTACTATGTCCAGGACATTTGAGCCTCTTGTGGGTGTGCTGACGAGCTGTTCCAGAGCATTTGCATTGATAAAGTCCAAGAACCTCTGAGCCAGCATGTTTGTGGTCTTGTATGTTCACTGTATCTAGTTATTGTCATCTGGTTAATAATACAATGTCAGTCACATATGTCCAGCTATCCTTATTCTTATCTATGTTATTTTAGTACATCTTTCTCTTATATTGCAATGTAACACTCAAACATGTATTTACAAATAACTATCTACTATAGCCTACATTTTCTTAACATTCTTCAACATTTAACTTTGTATTGCTGTAATTCTGTAACTGCAATATATGTTTTTCCTCCCATGAACACTTGCTACTCATTGTTCATAACTCATATACTTCATTCACTTATACCTTTACTCCAATATCATCCCAAACTAATACCTGTTCTCTTTATTATGCCTTAGAGTCTGCACTTTTATAAGCATGTCAATATTTGAGATTTCCCATGGTTCAATTTTCTATTTTCCATAACTTCTATTAAGCAGAAATCAAAACTGAAGGCTATTTGCATTGAGTGACCTCTAGTCTGAGGATGCCATTGTGATATAAAGAGTTAACCATAGAACATATACAAGCACAATTTGTCAAGTTTACTATTATGGAAAAAAAAAATGAAATCTATTTGACAGAATCTGTTTCGTTAAGTAAGAAGTGAATTTGCTTGTCATTCTTCAGTACTGAGTCAGACCGATACAGGAGCACAGAAACATTGAAACAATACTAAGCAGGTGATCACAAGAACATATCATGCCTAGCCATGCACACCTTTAAGAAGAATCACGTAAAATTCATGCCTCCCTTATCAAGCATTTAATAGAGCTTACCTCCCATGTTGTGCACGGCTGTACCTGACAATCCAGGTGTAAATTTGTTTCTCCCTATCCAGTCATCAAACCTAGCCTTAAAGGTAATCAGAGTAGCACTTTGCGCTGCAGTGGTAGCCTAGTCCATTGGCTGGGAATACATTGAGTTAGGAGGCTATCTCTCTAGTGAGTTTTGTTTATTTGTTGGTACTGCTTTAGGACTCTAGTGTCAGTACTTGTAGAGCAACAAGTATTTGCAATAAAAGAGAAGTTGCAATAGGATTGGGTCTGTTTTGGCTTGAGAGTAAGACGCAGGTCACCCCAAGGCAGCTTGTAGGCTACAGAGTGTAATGGGAGTTGTGATAATCTGTTGGGATTAGTTGAAAATGCAATGCCTTTAATCTTCTTGGTAAGATATTTATTTATTTAACATTTCTTAACCGGGAAAGTCTGACTTGGAATGAAGCCAATTTTCAGCAGAGGCCCGGAGGTAAATGTTTCAGATGCATGTCTTTGAATGTGGGAGAAAACCAGAGCACCCAGAGGAAACCCACAAGAACGCAGGGAGGACATGCAGACTCCACACAGAAGGCACCGCAGCCAAGAATTGAACTGGAGAACCTCTTGCTGTGAGCTGACAATGTTACCACTGCACCACTGAGCCATCCAGTATCCTTGTAGACTTTCTAGATGAGCAATGTGCTTTAATTTACACACATCAAATGGGGTATTTAATTAAATGATGGGTCAGAAAAGAGAAGTATATAGTGACAGGATAACTTGTTTGGATCTTGAAGATATTCCTTTGGAATTTGACTGGGCCAGATAGAAGGATTTCCAAACTAAGGAGGAAACATGATGATTAAATGAGAGACAATTGCCCATATAAATACTAAGGTCTCCTATAACTGGGCATGTCTGAAAGGGAGTACCATTTAAGCTATATGTTCTGGGAACAGCTTTATTTACTGAATGCTGCTATCTTGCACTTTTTTACATTTAACTTGAGACCATTTTTAGTACACAGGGCATACACATATTCCACTGTTTGCTGGGGCTGTATAATATCAGTGGACAAGCTAATAACAGCACCCAACTTGCAGCCACCAGCAAACTTGGCCAACCACATTTCTGGGATACTGACAGTCAGCAGAATAAATGACAAACAGGAAAGGTCCCAGCATTGATCCCTGTGGTACTGAACTAGTTATAATCTTACATTCAGACAGGGTACGGCCAATTTTCACAATCTGGAAGCTGTTGGATAGCCAATGTGCAATCTAACAGACAATATATGGGTTTACAATACGTTTTCTACTTTTTTTAACAATACCAGCATGCTGGATAAATTCAAAAACCTTGTTCAGATCAAGATAAGCAGTGTGCACTGAGTGACCACTGTCCAGAGGCTCTGTAAGCTTTTCACTGACGATTACTAGGGTCAGGAGACCTGCCCTTCATAAAACCAAACCAAATGAGATCTAAATTCATTGAGTTGCCTGTGCCTGTATAAATGATTTCTGCTTTGATACAGATGTTATATGGCTTTGCATATAAGGTTGATGAGATTTATGGACTTATAGTTACCTGGAAAGAGACCACCCTTGTCTACAGGATTCACAGTGGCTGTTTTCCAGACATTGGGCACAGACCCTGTGGATAGGCTCAGTCTGAAGAATTTATATCCAGGCTCAGACATAACATACTTGATACTGATGAGAATGCAGGAATGTTGACTAATCCCATGGAAGTATTACTTTTGGTCTTTGACAGGGATTTAAAAACTTGCTCAATGGTAATTTCAGGGAAAAAAAGGGATACTATGGGCAACAATGTGGATACCTGGGGTAAAGTTAGCATTACAATTGTCTGCTAATATATTGGCTATATCATTGTTATTAAAATACGTGATATTATTATAGAACTCAGTACATTGTTGGACATTAGTTCCTTAATTTCCTGACATAACTGAGGAATGATTTGCAGTTTCCTTTGGTATCTATAGTGAGCTTAAATTCATACTCTGGCTTTGCATTTAAATAGTACAAGTTACTTGCTGGCATGTTTCAGTACGGTCCTGAGATACGGGGATGGATATTTCTTACAACTTTTCATCAGCCATATACCCTGAAGGATTTATGGCTTTCAGTAAGTGGAGGTAATGTAAATGGTTATACTATTAATTTAAGGTAATAGCTGAGTAAGTATCAGACTCTATACTCCCTTTAGCAAATGAAGCAGTAAGTAGGGAACTGTCAAAAGCAGCATTATTAAGGAAAGAATTCAAAAGGAAAATAAGTACTTCTGGTAGTCAAAATGGGTGGAGACAGCAGGCTAGATTTAATCCAAACTGTAGTTTGCAAAGTGAATAAAATGAAACAGCCAGTCAAAGGCATATTATAATATGAAAGGCCTATGGCAAGATTCAGAAACATCCGCTGCGATATAATAACAAACAAATAAATCAGAAACAGAATCTTACATCTTTGCTTACTAGTGCAGCAAAATGAATTATAAACAGCAAAAGTTAATTTGCTGAGGGTCTGTTGTTAACCCCATGGGGTGGGAGGGGGTGGGGGCAGCAGATAGGGAACCCAGCAGGGGGAGAATGTGCACTTTGTAGTTGGGAATGCCAATGAATGCATTCGCAAGAAAGTGCCATGCTTTCTAAATGGCTTACAGCATCAAAAGCTGTGTGTTAGTGCATTATTTCCTGCCTCAGCAGTTATTCACAGTTTTATTGTATCTGAAGGTCACACAAGATAGCTGATAATGTGACAATGTCTTGCATCATGCAGGAAGATTCTGGGGAGAAAATGCACTTACAGGTGCAGTACAGTTCCACTATGAAATATTGGATAACAAGAAGCCAATTAACCACATTGTTGAACACAAATGTCCAACATGCTTAATAGTGAAATCTCAAACTTTGTTTTTTGCTAGGGATCCCCCCTGCATCCTTCAATATGAGGGGAAGTCCTCATACCCTCCAAGTTGATATATGTCAAGTCCATGATTGCTCAAACATGAAGAAGGAATAAATCTCCTAAAAACAAGGAATCACTACTAGTACACACATTGAAACTGCACCAATAACAATTGTATCAGACACTTGATGCTTAGGGAATGTGAACTCAGCAACATATCAAAATGCACTTGCTTGAAGCACTCCTTAAAATGGAGAACATCGATATTTGTGCTGTAACAGAGACCTGGTTCAAGGCAGCAGAAAGTATCCCTGCACTACCAGGCTATAACTCATTCCACATCTTTTGGTCCCAGAACTTGGTCTGAAGCTCCAAAGGTGGTGATATTTCCATATTCATAAAGGATGCGCACACTTCCAGACTGTAGCTCAACATAATGCATCTGAGATAGTTCAGGTGCATCTAACATTGGGTAAGACAGCGATTCAGGTCAACGCCTGCTATAGGTCCCCAATCATGTCCCAAGACTCACAATCCACGTTCCTAAGCACCCTGCGAAATATTAGGGTCCAATCTAACACTCTCATACTTGGCAACTTCAACTACCCCTTCATTTATTGGGAAAACTACTCATGTACCAATACACCTGCCCAATGCTTCCTGGAATTCATTAATTCCAATGCACTGGACCAGCTCGTTCTTACCCCCACTAGAGGTAGCAACATCCTTGACCTGATCATTACTAACATGGGTGACCATTGCTCTACACCAACAGTCAACTCTTCCCTGGTTAGATCTGACAATAAGCTAATCACCTTGAAAATCCACATCCCTTCCACCTCCCACAAAGGTAACCACCATGAAAAACTTCTTCAAAGCTAACTTTGGGCTCCTAAAAACAGGGGTGGCTAGCTTCATAGCACCTATGCAAATGGAGAATAGTTGCATGACTGCCGAATCATAACACCAATGCACTGTATGAACATGTACAGAAATGCATGAATCTTGCCATACCCAATAGAACAAAGACGCTCTCTTCAAAAAAAAAGGAAGCCAATCTGGTGGTCCCCTGACATAAACAAACTCTACAACAGAAGGAGGAAACTGATGCAGAATAAGGTGAAGTCCCAAGACTGGAGAAACTCCCTTATCAGGCTCAACAAAACGTTGAGATCCCTCATCAAATCCTCTAAAGCTAGCTATAAATACAAAATTGCTGCATATAGTAAAGACAACCACAAGGCCTTCTATAGTTATGTAAAGAATCTCCACAGCAATACCTAGATTTGCTCTGAGCTACTCCACAATGGTACCTCTTATACCGAGCCAACAGATTTTTATTTATTTTATTTTACATTTGTTGACCGGGATAGTCCGACTGGATGCATGTCCATTTTCAGCGGAGGCCCGGGGAGAAAATCTCCAAGGGTAAGCAAATACATCATTACATAATACCAGCATTACATATTACAAACAGACTATTTACAGAGATTACATAAGTAAGCAAGTTAAACAAGTTCCACAGGTTACAGTTAATCTTGAGCACAAGTCAGGATTAAATTAAATTACACAGTAAAATGGTTAACAGATTTTTATACATTCTAGAGAGAGTTAGCCAGGCTTGATACATTCACATAGCCAGTTAAGTGAGAAATGTTGTTTGAGTCTAGTTTTAAATTGACCTAAGGTGGAAAGTAAGGTGATATCAGCTGGAAGAGAGTTCCAGGATCTACTTACAGAGTTTGCAAAGAGAGAATCACCGGCTGTGTTATTAATTTTGCTAGTCTGAATTAGTAGTTTGTTAGAGGATTGAAGCAGTCTAGGATTGTTGTAGGGGGTGATAATATTTTTAAGTGCAGGAGTATTGTCCAGATTATAGAGGATTTTATAGGCCATAATCAGTTGGTTATACTGGATTAGGTTGGGTAGTTCAAGCCACCCAAGCTGATTTAGATTGATGCAATGATGTGTCCTAAAAGGCAGCCCAGTGGCAAACCTGGCAATGTGGTTGTAGCAAATTGAGAGTTTGTTAAGGACAGTCTTGTTTAAATTCGAGAGTAGAGGGGATGCATACAGAAGGGTTGAAAGAAGGTGAGAGCGAGCTATGGCAATTTTAGTTGGAGGGGTTAGGAATGCTTTTATTTTGTAAAGTGACCCTAGTTTTTTATTGATGGTTTTGATAGTTTGGTTAACATGTAGGTCAAATTTTAGATTATTGTCTATGATGACACCTAATAGTTTTGTAGATGGATCAGGGGAGATTATTGTGCCATCATTTGATTTTATGGTAAAGGTGAAAGCGGTAGACCTACGTGTTGGTGAAAATAACAGCATTTTAGTTTTTTTGGGATTTAGGATCAGACGATGTTCAGAAAGCCAGTTTTCTATTGTATTAAAGGTGGTCTGGGTAGCTGACCATAACTCTACTGGAGATGTGGCTGAGCAAATCAGAGTAGAGTCATCAGCATACTGGATACAGCTGACTTTTGGGATGACAGTATAAAAGTCATTAATGAAGATGGAGAACAGCAAGGGCCCTAGTATAGAGCCTTGTGGTACTCCAAGGGTGTTAGGTAGAAGGTTATAGAGTTTGTTCTGCCAGAGGACAGCCTGCTGTCGACCATTCAGGTAGGAATGAAACCATTGGAGGGCTCCAGTATCTAGACAGAATGTTTGCAGGGTGTGGATTAAAAGTTGGTGATCAACCATATCGAATGCCTTGGAAAGATCCAAAAAAAGGCTGAGGATATATAATTATTGTTGCAATTATAGTTTTTGGTGTTGGTAAAGGCTAGGAGGGCTGAAGTAGTGCTGTGATGAGGACGGAAGCCATGCTGAGTTTCTGCCATAAGGCAATTCTGGATTAGGTGGTGCATGACTTGTCTATGAATACATGTTTCCATAATCTTTGCAAGTGGAGAGAGTATAGCTATTGGCCTATAATTGGAGAATTCAGTAGAGCTGCCTCCTTTGTGAAGTGGGATTACATAGGATATTTTCCAGATGGTGGGAATTTTAGATTCTACTATGGTTCGATGGATTAGTATTGAGACGGGGTAAGCAATAGCATCAGCTGATTTTTGTAGGTACTCGGCAGGGAGTTGATCAGCAGAAAGTGTAGTGGGTTTTAATTTTTTGATCAAGGTACAGATAAGTGAAGTGGCGACTGGTTTGAAGCTGAACGTAAGTAGGTTTCTAGGGGTGCTACTTTCAGGACCAGGGGAGCTAGGAGGTAGTTGGATAGCTAGGGCTTGAATTGTCTCAGTAAAGAATTGATTAAAACTATCAGAAACATCTTCAGGGGTTTTATCAATAGTATTTGTGTTATGTATCAGTTTGTGCTATGTATTAGATTGTACCTACGTTATGTACTGTTTCTATGCATCAACAGTTCTTTTTAGTGGTTTTAACTCTGTGAAATTACTTAATTAATTGTTAATTAACGGTCAATTGGATATTATTAGCTGCTTGCTTGAGTATTTAAGGAATGTATTCCATGATCCATTAGATTCTGATGAAGTCCATAAGGAACAGACGAAAGCACACTCAATCTTTGGCTTATATGTAGTAACTACACGGAAGTTTGTATTCCATCTGGTGGTGTTTGGAGCTGTGGTTTTACTAATAAAGTGTGTGACCAATTATCGAGTGGTGGAACAATCTGTGGTATTGGAGGAGAACCCTTTATTTGTACAGTTCAGTGGATTTTCTTTTCTTGTACATTTGTGTTTGGAGGTGGTTTTTGGAGGCTTTGGTTTTATCAATAGTAGCAGCAGGGATTGGGGTTGAAGTTTGTCCAGGATGTAGTAGATTATTTAAACCTGCCCAAAACTTCTGAGGGTTATTTTGATTTACTGTCTGTAAATTACAGTAGTATTGTTTTTTGTCTTGTAAAATTGATTTTTTGGTTTCGTTCCTGGATTGCCTGTATTTAATGTGATCCTGAGGGTCTTTAGAAGAACGCCATAAAGCCCATGCTTTGTTTCTAAGGGTAATTTTGAGTTTAGACTCTATAGAAAGCCATGACACAGTTTTTGCCTTGGTTCTCTTTGAACAAGCAGGTGTTGTTAAAGTATGCTACTGCTTCCTCTAAGGGGAGGTGTTTTAGAATAAACCAATTACATGAGTATAGTTCTTGTTGGAATTTGGCAGAGTCAAAGTTTTTATTGCTTCTAACCTTTCTGAGTAAGGGTTGTTGGGAATTAATGGTTTTGTGCTTAATTACATTTGTGAGAAGGTGATCACTTAGGCCATTAAGGAGGGTACCAGAGGTGTACAGTTGGGGGTGACTATTTATGAGTACCCAGTCAAGTATACTTTCTTTTTGGTTGGGTTTACCTATCCTGGTAAGGGTGGATATGATTTGTGTAAATGCATGCAGGTTAATATGGGTGGTTGGGGATTCTGAGGAACAGGTGCCCCAGTCTATGTTAAAGTCTCCAAGTAGTAGGGTTTCTTGGGGGTAGTGACATGATAGCCAGTGCAGGATATCTTCAAATGTAGATATATTGTTACCTGGGGGAATGTACATACAGATGATATTAATGCATTTATTTTTATTAAGTTGCAATTTGGTGGCAAGAATCTCTGAGTTATTACTCTGAGGTGGTTGTATTACATCTATGGTGACATAAAACTAAGATTTATAGAGTACAGCTATCCCACCCCCCTTCCTCAAAGCACGATCCAGCCTGTGTATGTTGTACCCAAGTAGTAACACTTCATTGTCTTTAGTGTTAGGTTTTAACCAGGTTTCAGATAAACAGAGAATTTCAGGGGAGTTGACATCCAGAAGTGCATGCAGTTCATGTACCTTGTTATTAATGCTTCTAATATTGAGATGACAGACTAGGAGAGAGTTAGTTGGCCTATTAATTGTAGGTTTGTAGCTTAGATTGCAAGTAGAGGGGGTATGTGTTATCTGAAGTGAGTGGGCCAGGGTTAGGGTGAATATCACCACCAAGTATTAGGTTGAGTCTATACTTGGTGATGAACTTCAGGAATTTGTTTATTAGTTTGTGGTAGTGTTTGGATCTAGAGCTAATGTGCCTGGGGTTGAGATGTTAATAGACTGAACAAGATGTTGGATAGGATCTGGTACTGTAAGTATGGTTGAAGGTGGCAGGATTTACAGCTGGGGTGATAGTATGGCCTTTTGGGACCTGAAATCCCGTGAGTAACTGGTTGTCATACAAGGTAAGTAGGTATGGTGTGAACAAGAGGGGTAGTAAAGAGGAGTATATCATTATCTGTGATTCAGCTAGTGAGTTAAGGAACTGTTTTACCTGGTGATGCAACACCAGAAGAGAGAGTGGTGAGGTAAAGGCACTGGAAGGAGGATGGGAGAATGCCAGATGAAAGCTAATAGGTGCTATTAAAATGTAGGTAGTAGAATGGGGGTGGGTGGAATTATCCCAGATGAAAGCAGATAGGATCTAGAAAGTGGGGGAGTGGCGATAGTACTATAAATTTAGAGGTACTGGAGGCGGGAGGGAATTGGGGGCAGGGAGGGGAGTAAAGAGAGCCCGAGCATAGCGAGGGCGAATGTAGCGGGGCTATTACAGTTTACAAGGTATCCTAAGGTGTCCTAAAGCTATAAGGTAAGTATTACAGCTCTTAATGTAAGAGTTAATTCACACCAGAGATAAGTTGAATGTAACGGCCAAAAAATCTGCACTCAGCACTGTGTTATTTGCACTCAGTACTTTAATTTTAATGTTACTTGTACTCAGCACTGTAATTTCACTTATCAGGAAAGACAGACATAAGGGCGAACGTAGCGGGGTTATTGCAGTTTACAAGGTTTCCTAAGGTGTCCTAAAGCTATAAGGTAAGTATTACAGCTCTTAATGTAAGAGTCAATTTACTTCAGTTACAGGGGAAGGAGGCAACCACTCAAGTAGAAACAAAGAGCCCTATAAGATAATAGGTGCTATTAATATGTAGGTAGTAGAATGGGGGTGGGTGGAATTATCCCAGATGAAAGCAGATAGGATCTAGAAAGTGGGGGAGGGGCTATAGTACTATAAATTTAGAGGTACTGGGGGCGGGAGGAAATTGGGGGCAGGGAGGGGAGTGAAGAGAGCCCGAGCATAGCGAGGGCGAATGTAGCGGGGCTATTACAGTTTACAAGGTTTCCTAAGGTGTCCTAAAGCTATAAGGTAAGTATTACAGCTCTTGATGTAAGAGTTAATTCACACCAGAGATAAGTTGAATGTAAGTGCCTAAAATCTGCACTCAGCACTGTGTTATTTGCACTCAGTACTTTAATTTTAATGTTACTTGCACTCAGCACTGTAATTTCACTTATCAGGAAAGACAGACGTAAGGGCGAATGTAGCGGGGCTATTGCAGTTTACAAGGTTTCCTACTGTGTCCTAAAGCTATAAGGTAAGTATTACAGCTCTTAATGTAAGAGTCAATTTACTTCAGTTACAGGGGAAGGAGGCAACCACTCAAGTAGAAACAAAGAGCCCTATGGCTGACCAATATGGTGACCTGCTTAATTACAAAACACTGTAAGTGAAAGCTTAACAAATGCTTTTTGTGTGTGCAACCTACTCTGTTTAAATGTTGAGAGAAACTGATTGCAGTCCTGTAGACACCGTTTTGTAGGGAACTGTAGAGTTCAACTAGGAAAAGAGAAAAGCAGAGATTCTAGGGTAAGCATGATGGCAACAACAGGCAGTTATTATATAATAATGCATTCAGAAAGGTTTGGTGGGGGGTAAAGTAGCATACTTCAAAATGAACTAAGATTTATAGCTAAGAAACCTAAGCAAGAGAGCAATGCAGTAAATAAACACTTGCCAGATTTTAAAGATATACCAGAAAAACTAAATCAATTGTTCACAATTGTACAACTGGAAAATTGCCAGGAAAAGCACTTCAGGTATAGCTAGCCCAAGTTATTCAAGTCATAAAAGCACTTCTTCAATGCGTGTGTGCAATTTAAACATTAAAAACACATGCAGCAAGGAGGAGCTCTGATTATACACTTTTTCTAGGTACAGGTTCAGTTTAAACACAAATATTACCACAGAAATTCAGTAAAGTCGCTAGCTACTTATAGAGCCTCTGGGAAAGAATAGAGCAGTCTGTGCAGAATCAGAATTTAGCAGCAGGTCATTCAGTTACACAAAAAAACAGTAAAAGATCCATACAATGAAGAAACTTACACTAAGTCACACCAAGTCAGCCAAGGGGGGGATGAGAGAGGGAAATCCTAAGCACCTAGATTTGAAAATGATGCCTGTACTGAATTGTAGCAGTTTAACCTGTTTGAGGAAAGAGGGGGGTGGGGGAAAAGAGAAGGCAGTAGGAGTGGTTACAGGGAATACCCTGATTGACTCAAGACACCACACCAGAGATAAGTTGAATGTAAGGGCCTAAAATCTGCACTCAGCACTGTGTTATTTGCACTCAGTACTTTAATTTTAATGTTACTTGCACTCAGCACTGTAATTTCACTTATGTTTAGCAGGAAAGACAGACGCGAGGGCGAACGTAGCGGGGTTATTGCAGTTTACAAGGTTTCCTAAGGTGTCCTAAAGCTATAAGGTAAGTATTACAGCTCTTAATGTAAGAGTCAATTTACTTCAGTTACAGGGGAAGGAAGCAAACACTCAAGTAGAAACAAAGAGCCCTATGGTTGACCAATATGATGACCTGCTTAATTACAAAGCACTGTAAGTGAAAGCTTAACAAATGCTTTTTGTGTGTGCAACCTACTCTGTTTAAATGTTGAGAG
Organism: Protopterus annectens; assembly: GCF_019279795.1. Taxonomy (NCBI): domain Eukaryota; kingdom Metazoa; phylum Chordata; order Ceratodontiformes; family Protopteridae; genus Protopterus; species Protopterus annectens. Next base: position 1,339,768,365 of record NC_056737.1, read on the forward strand.
AAACTGATTGCAGTCCTGTAGACACCGTTTTGTAGGGAACTGTAGAGTTCAATCTGTTTAAATGTTTTATAGAAACTGATTGCAGTCTTGTAGACACCGTTTTGTAGGGAACTGTAGAGTTCAATCTGTTTAAATGTTGAGAGAAACTGATTGCAGTCCTGTAGACACCGTTTTGTAGGGAACTGTAGAGTTCAATCTGTTTAAATGTTGAGAGAAACTGATTGCAGTCCTGTAGACACCGTTTTGTAGGGAACTGTAGAGTTCAATCTGTTTAAATGTTGAGAGAAACTGATTGCAGTCCTTTAGACACCGTTTTGTAGGGAACTGTAGAGTTCAATCTGTTTAAATGTTGAGAGAAACTGATTGCAGTCCTGTAGACACCGTTTTGTAGGGAACTGTAGAGTTCAATCTGTTTAAATGTTGAGCAAAAACTGATTGCAGTCCTGTACTCACCGTTTTGTAGGGAACTGTAGAGTTCAATCTGTTTAAATGTTGAGAGAAACTGATTGCAGTCCTGTAGACACCGTTTTGTAGGGAACTGTAGAGTTCAATCTGTTTAAATGTTGAGAGAAACTGATTGCAGTCCTGTAGACACCGTTTTGTAGGGAACTGTAGAGTTCAATCTGTTTAAATGTTGCCAATTACTAGCTGACAGATTCAGTGCCCACTTTACCGATCTCACCCCCACACACACACACAGTATACCAGTATATTGCCAGGCACCCAGTATTACTGCTGCCTGGTTAAAACAGCACTATCCAAGGCCAAGAATACAGCTTCTATGTGACCTGACAATATCTCTGGGTGTGTTCTACATGAACTACAGAGTGAACTGGCGCCTCACCTGTGTGCCCTGTTCAATCACAGCATCACCTTGGGCTTTGTCCTTACCAAATGACACACTGCTACAGTCATCCCTCTCCACAAAGGAGGAGCAACTACAGACCCTGAGAACTATCGGCCCATTAGCCTGACGAGTTTGATATGCAAGGCTATGGAATGCATCATCATGGACCTAATAAAGAAGGATATAGGGAATCTCCAAACCTCTGGATCCTACACAGTTTGGTTTTGTGAAGGGTAGATCATGCCTGTTTAACTTGGTTGACTTCTTTGAGTCAGTCACCAGAACTGTGGATGAAAGCAAGGTGGTTCGTACAGCCTACCTTGATCTGGCCAAGGCCTTTGATACCATTCCCCACTCAGGAATCATAGAAAAACTCACAAAGCTGGGCATCAACCCCTATATCACTAGGTAGGTTGCAAACTGGATCACAGAACCCACAGTGTGAAAGTCTCTGACTCCAAGTCAGACTGCCGACCAGTCACGAGTGGAGTCCCACAGACTTCGGTCCTGGGGTACTCTCCTGTTTGGTATCTACTTCTCTGAAGTCCAGGCCAACATGAAAGGACCCTGGCTGACAAAGTTCACAGACGATTACAAGTTGGGAGCTATTATTAACTCCCCAAGTGATGTTGACATCCTACAGAAAGGCTTCACTGAGACCAGTGACTGGTGTCAGAACCATGGCCTTAAGCTCAATGCCAAAAAATTTGTCGTCATCTCCCTTGGGAAAAAAACAGTTCCCTTGAATTAGCACATCAACGGTAGTCCACTGAACACAGAAAGCATTATAAGAGATCTGACAGCAACCTCTTTTTTGACCACCACATTCCTACTGTGGTTAGAAAGTCCTATGTAGCACATCTCATTACTAAGGGTTTTGCATCCAGGAAGAAAAAGGTCATTTTTTCCGTCTACTCTTCCCTCATTAGGCCAATCATCAAGTACAATGCCCCATTTGGCATGTACTTCATTAGACACCTGCAACAACTGGCGAGGCCACAAAAGTACTTCACAAAGAGGATCTTAGGCTTCAAACACTTGTCCTATATGGATATACTCAAAAAACTCCAATTATTCTCTGTCTCATATCGCCTTCTTAGAGGCGATCGCTGCTTGACTTACAAAACCATGTCTGACCCAGCTCTGTTAGAAATGCTACATTTGAAGAAATCCCAATCCCTCCACATCACATGCTCCAGAGACCTCTCCCTCATTAGTACAATCAACAGAACATGCTGGAGGGACAGGTTCATAAACCAGAGACTGCCCGTGCTATGGAATAGACTTCCCATACATGTCAAGCAGAGCACCTCACAGGCCCTCTTCAAGAGAAATCTTAATGAGTGGATGGGAAATAGAAAATTCACTACGGGGATCACTCCAGGGGCTCTACTTGACAGAGGCACTAGGTACTAAGGTCGGGTGGCATGATGCCAGAGTAATCCTATGGGCTAGGCTTGTAAAGGCTCCAGGGACATTAGCTTAGTACATACCTATGTGCCTATGAATCTGTAAGACTGTATTGTGCTCTAAACAAGCTCAAGCAGGAAAAAAAAGTGTGTTTCGCTACAGGATCTATGAGCATTTTTAGGTGATGGCTTGTGCTGAAGAACTGCAGTAGGTGGTAAATGGAATCAATCTCAGAGAACAACAGAATTATGCTCCATAGTTGTTGAGCTATAACTGTTATATGTGAGTTACTGCATAAGCTACCTTGGGACATGCAAAGTGTACATGTCAGAGGGCAGCATTGTACTCTCATGTTTGCTTTAGTACTGGCATGTGCACAAAAGTTTCTGAGATCTGATTGCACAGTGGTCCACGCAGGGGCACTTCTGTATATATAGACTGTTACTGCTTGTACCAGTTCGCATTACTGAGCAATGCATTTCAGAAACTGACTCAACTTTATTGACTCACTGCACATTCCTGTACAGACCTATTCATTTGTTTCTTATCTAAGCATTGTATTTTGTAACTGATATACCAAAAGTAGAAAGTTCTGCCTTGTTACTAGCCAATATTTGCATTTTTTCTGTTGGTACAGTCCATTACGTTTGTGGAAGCAGTTGTCTTTCTGCTGTACTAAAATAAAACTAACAAGGATAAGAGAAACGATGGAGAAACCTGAGATTGAATGGTCTGCTTTGTCTATGTGTAGGTGTTTGTGTGAGCGTGCGTGCATGTGTGTGTGTGTGTGTGTGTGTGTGTGTGTGTGTGTGTGTGTGTGTGTGTGTGTGTGTGTGTGCGTGTGTGTGTGTATGTGTGTGTGTGTGTGTGTGTGTGTGTGTGTGTATGTGTGTGTGTATGTGTGTGTGTGTGTGTGTGTGTGTGTGTGTGTGTGTGTGCATATGTGTGTGCGTGTGTGTGTGTGTGTGTGTGTGTGTGTGTGTGTGTGTGTGTGTGTGTGTGTGTGTGTGTGTGTGTGTGTGTGTGTGTGTGTGTGTGTGTGTGTGTGTGTGCGTGTGTGTATCAGAGTGTGCCTCACAGTGCCTATGACAGTAAAATGACACTTCTGTCCTACAATAGCAGGTATCAGATTCCTGTGGTAGTCACCATGGCACATTGCTGCACATTTCTTCGTGCATGCGCTTGACTTAGTAGGGTTTCTGCCAGATCCTTAGCTAGGCTTCCATAACAATCTAGGATATTCTCTTTCTGCTGCTGCATATTTTTAATTGTGATAAAACAGTTCCTACAAAGAGACAGAGTCTTGGTATGTAGTATAGCTGTCTCTGAATTACATCACTAAAGGAGAAGGCTATGAGCTGTTAACTAACTACTTCATGTGGTACAGGGACTGATTCCTTCAGCCTTCATTTGCCATTTGATCAAGTCACTTAACCAGACAATGCTTTGGAAGAATTGGGAATTTGGGCTAGGCTCTTTAATGGTTTCTGGACTGCATGCCTAGTAATTACCTATTCAGTAGTTTTATTTCTGCTGCGTAACTGACTTACTTATATCTTACACAGTAGATATCTACTTTGAGTCCAATACCATACCACTTTTCTAGCCCTGATACCCTCCTTTCTCTGAAATGAGAGTTGACTTTTTTTCTATATCAGTGCACTAATCATTCTAAAGAGCACATCATGTCACCCACACAAACATCTTGGAGATTGGTACTATTAACAGCATTCCAGCAATGAGAGATATTTTATGATCAGGCGTAATTCCTCACCTTGGGTGGTGATCTGAGCACCTGCAGATGTGTAGGGGCAGCCTGTTCCCTTCTAAACACTTACATCATGCTAACACATGTGCAGCTGTCAAAGGTTGTCATCATCTGACTGGGTACCCCCTCCCAGCTCATTCCTGCACTTGACTCACCCATGAGACTCTGTTCCGGCCCTCAGATGGGCATCATGTCTGGAACCAGGGTCTAAGACTAGTCAGAATATACCGCTTCACACACAGGATGGGTTTCCCATCCTCTCCGTCTGCACAGTCAAGCACACAAGCACCTAACTAAACCTGGGTAACCTAGATCGTGGTCAGGGCTTTATTCACCTCTACACCACTAGCACTCATATACATTAACTTTTTTAATTATCCAGTTTCAAATGACAGTGGAAAGACAACTGTGGACCATATAACTATTGTTGGAGTGTATAGACCACCAAAGTCATAGTGCTGATGACCTAGAGAAATTCATACACCTCTTGTATGACGCACAGGAGGAAAGAATAATAGTGACTGGCGAATTAAATTTACCAGAAACAGACTGTAATAATATTGATTCAGCAACACTAGTAAGGATATTATTTATGACATATTTTCAAAAACAACAATTGCTTCAGATTTTTATAAAGCCTACCAGGGAACAGAAGACACTATACACTGTTTGTGTTCTTAAGGAAATAACCGTTACTTCATATCAAGTTTTACCACCACTGATATGCAGTGATCATGAGATTTTAAAGGTTAAATTGTTACTAGATAAATATGCCAACTGAAATCTAAACCCTCCTATTCAACCCCAAGAAAACTAAGTCAATGCTTTTTACCTGAAAAGCATTGATAAAATCGAAAGCAATCTTTTACCATAAAGTCAGCAAATAATGCTGTCATTGAAGCTGTAACTGACAGTAAACTTCTACGCATTATAATAGATGGTAATCTCAAATATGGTCAGCATATACTGCATACCATTAAATCTACACACCAGAAACTAGGGTCCCTTTATAAGATCAATGGATTCCTCTCAGATACTCCAAGAAAAACTCTAGCCACCACCTTCATATTGCCAAGTCTCCTATCCCAACAAACTTAAACAATACTCAAGGGAAGAAACTTGCCTCCTGCTACAATAAAATAGCTGAATTTGCCACCAGTCTCCCTCATAGGAACCACCATTGTTATATCTTAAAGCAATTAAAATGGTTTGAATTACACAACTACCTAACAGATACACAACAGCACACAAACTCCTTCATCATCCACAAAAATACCCTGCACTATAAAATGAACTACTGCCCTACTATCAAGCAAGGGACCTCTGCTCTAGTAATAAATTCTTATGACTTACAAATAAGTCAAATAATGTTGCTGGAGATTTGCTCTACTCCTAATACATTGTTGAACTCTGGAATAGTATCCTCACACAAATAAAACTCTCTTAACAAACTCAGTAGTTTTAAACCACTGTTTAAACAACATATCAACTAATACTGGCCCTGCACATGCTCATCACAAGGTTAAGAATTTGTGTTCACTGCACGATACTCCTCAAATATGCTCCTTAAACAGAATACTCTCAACCTCTCACTGAAATGACAAAGCAATTCTTATACATAACTGCTACCTGTACAATCCATTAAGCTCCAAATAGGCTTTCTGTATAGTAGCTTCTATCTCTGTAAAATCTTAGAATGTATAAATGTAACGGTACTTACGTATTATCGCAACCACATTTTCACGGCAATACCGGGTTGCTTACTGGTCGTCGGATATGTTCAGTAATGTTTTTAAAGTGTTATGTAGTATGTTTTCTTTAAAAGCCCAGGTTGTTTTCTGGTGTGTTATCAGTGAAATCTAAGAAGCACACCGCTGTTGTTTCTGTATGCACTTTACCCTTTACCGACAGCGTGTTGCTTATGGCAAGTGCACTGAACGTTCATTCTTTTTCCCTGGCAGCAAATGCTGTCAGATAATGGGTTGCGATTGGTCTTTAGTACAACCACTAGCATTCTGTCTTCAGTGTTGGCGCTAACAACTGTAGTAGTCAGATTAAAGACAGAAGAAGCAGAAGAGTGGAGTCAGTGGGCTGATTTCCATTTCTATTTCTGTACACCCGAAAACAACCTGGGCTTTTAAAGAAAACATACTATATAACATTTTAAAAACGTTACTGAACATATCCGACGATCAGTACGCAACCCGGTATTGCCATGAAAATGTGGTTGCGATAATACGTAAGTACCAATGTAACTACTGTTTGTACATAAATGTAAATAGAAATGTAACTACTCTCTGTTTAACTGGAACTTAGTAGAATGCAATGTAAACAAATGGAGCTTTTCTTCCCGGGCTTATGTTGAAAATGAATATTACTCAGTCAATCTTTCCCAGTAAATAAAGACAAAATAAATAAATAATAAATAATAATATAATAACAGATTTATGGAAGCAAAACAGTCACTATGTAAAACTAATTGGAGTGATGCAGTCAGTGGAAAAATGCAGAAGGGATATGGCTAGTTTTGAAAGATAACTTGTTTGAATACAAAAAAAGAAATAAAACAATGTTTAATATCAGGATCTAGGCACACAACATCAGGAGAATATATTTCAATAAGAACATGATACTAGGTTAAGGTGAAAGGCAAAAAATATAAAAAAATGGAATAGAGATTGAACTATAACTTTGAAACCTATGCTGGACAGACAAATTTAAACATAGTGCGAGACAAGATCAAGACAATTTTGAAGAAAGGTTATATAAAGATACTGAGCATAATAGGAAACCATTTTATGGATATACAAGATGTGGTAGGAGTAAAGACATGCAAATCAATAAATGGTATGCAGATTCTAAAATTTATTCTCAAACATAAGATATTATAGATATATTTACAAAATCTTAGGCAAAGCAGATTTGTTCGACAAAGGGGGGGGTAAATTTTTCTAGATACATCCAGTTAACTCCAATACTGAAATCAAACTAGATTGTATTGAAAAAGAACTATGCAAACTGGACCCAAAAAAGCAGAAGGAGGAGACAGTACCATTTTATTTGTTATTCACTAGGTTATTTAAATATTGGGAGATTCCAGAGTGGGACAAACTCAGAGTCATACAGACCCATACATTTACTTACATGTTGCCGAAAAATACTGGAGAAGGTTATTTTAGATTATTTTCAGAACTGGACAGGTTGGGAAATTTTAAACCATATATCCGCGTGCATATGTTGAAAATAGTTCTATAACCACCTGCAAAATGATGTACTATAAAAATATAATAACAGCTATAAGTGAAAAATTGTGCTGTGATGTAATTTATATAGATTGAACTTTAGCATTTGATAGTGTCACACAAAACACTGATCAATAAATTAGAACAACCAGGTATTCTTGTATTCTTGATAACATGGATAACTTCATGGCTTACACATAGGACATGGCAAATATCATATAGCAAATTGGACAGGTGAAATTCTTGGTTAAAGTCGGGATATCCCACAGGGTTCTGTCCTAGGCCTGTACTTGTTTTGGTTGTATCTTTCAGATCTATATTTTTCATTAGATGTGTTCTATAGTCTGTATGCAGATGACTTGAAACTGGGTAAACTGATTACATGTGCTACAGATAAAGCATGTCTGCAAAAGAACTTGACTAAATTAATCTTCTCAGCAGAGGAATAGTATGCTGATAAACAGAGCAAAGACTAAGCATATGAGATTTGGGAGACCTAAATTGAAAGGTAAATATTTAATACAGCGCACATTGATTGAAACTGCAGATTAATTTAAGGACCTCAGTATATGGATACATCCAGCTTTGAGTTTTTCTAATCAAATCATCCAACTGGTTAATGATAAGTATAGAACTATATAGGCTGTATAAAACAATTTATAAAGTCTAGGAAATCTGAAATCATGAAATCATTGTTTGTTAGTTACATTAGACTCAAACATGAGTATGAAATAACGATATATAAGCCTTACAAGAAAACAAGCATGAGTAAATTGGAAAGAGAAGAGAGGAACTATATCAAGGGCATCCATGGATGTGAAAATTTAAGTTATTATAAAAGACTAAAATATCTGAACTTTTCAGTGTCTCTTACAGACATTTAAAAGGAGACCTTATTCAGGTATATAGAGCATTTAGAGACAATGGCCTCTAGGAATGTTTGGGGTTATCAAAAAGTAGTAGAGAATCATAAGCCAATCTATGTAGAAGATTATATAGGAATGAGAGGTGGCCTAACTTGTTCTCTGAGACAGCAGCCAATGCATGGAACAGACTACCAAATTACATAAGAGCAAGCGCTTGTTTAGATATTTTTAGAACAACCTGGATACTTATTATGGAAATAATTGTTTTTGTATATTGGCAGGCTAGAAGGGCATTATTGCCTGTGGCTAAAATATTTGGATGTATATATGGATGTATGTGGTGAGGTCCCCAATCCCTCAAGTACCCATTTTCCACATAGAAAAATGACAGGAACCAGCTCTTGCAGTGTCACAAGGACATGATGTAGCAAGATTGATTAAATAAGGGAAAAAAATCCTCTCTGTTTAGCCACATCTACTAGCTACCCATTTTAAAACCCTTTAATTTTTATTGTGGTACTCATTTTTCACTGTTAGATCCTCAGCTTCTACACAGCAGTGGCATCCAGTTTAATATACTTACTATATTATAGGTATACTGTATTAGGCATTTGTCAGACCTGTCATTGAGTACAATGCCCTCTCTAGTATGTACCTAACCAGGCATATCCAACAATTGGAATGTCCACAAAGGTTCCTCACTAAAACAATACTGGGCATAAGTAACACATCCTATGCATTTTGCCTCAAGGCCCCATCCCTGTATTTTGTCTCCTACAGACTGTTGAGGGGAGATCTATGCCTGGCATACAAGGCACTGTCAAACCTCACTCTGATGGATCTCATGCATATCTGCAAAACAAACAGCATCAGAAATACCCATCCTAAAGACTTAAACCTTGCCTGTGATATAAATGTTAGCTGCTGGAGAGACAGGGATGTATTCCAGAGACTACTTGTCTTGAACAGGCAGAGTTCCTTCATAAACCAATTCAAGTGTAACTTGGACAATTGGATGGGGAACAGGAAATCCCGGGTTTGGCGCCTATGTCTCTAATGGACACAGGCAGTCTGTAAATGGTTCATCTCCCAGGCCTCTGCTTGTGAATGTTTCAGAGATTTGGGATGCATGGCTAGGCTTAAACAGGCCCATGAACCTAAGTTCTCACCTCAGCTACTGTTGATGGAACCTCCTCACTCTAACTTGTATCAAATGACATTAGTGGGAGTAGAGTCCAGCCCACACTGACAAATCCTTCCTAGAAAGAAAATTATGTATTCCCAAGTAATCAGTGTTCAAGATAAAATGGATTCAGCCATCTGCCTTTTTTCCCTCTTGTATTCAATTAAACAGAGAAAACAGAAAACATTCTTTTTTTATTCATTACACTTTCTATTTATTACACTTTGTTAATCAAGTTTAGAATGGCTGGGCAGAACCTTTTGCAGATAAGACCTGGGTGTCACCAAAGTCTACATTTTATATGAAAATAAAGTATTATATGAAGATAAATAGAATATGAACATTATATGAAGATAAATTGAACATGAACATGACTCAGACACAAAATAACCACTTACGTGTTCTCTGAATTTACCTGTGCTGTGAGTACTCCCTTAAGAGTGACTTGGTGAGCACTGTGTTTTTATGGTGGTCATTTATTTCTGCCTAGAGTAAAATTCTATTCAGCCATGTGATCCACAAACATTTTCAGAGGATGCGGCATGGGTAATTGGTGTTATTAACTCCTTTAGATTGCTGCATTAGAAAGCATTTTTGCCTATGGGACTGCTCTCTATGCTCAAGCCCCCAGAAGGTAAAACCTCAGCAGAAGGCTTAGTGCTATATGGCCACTCTCTGAGCTAAGGCTTTCACATTGCACTAAGTCTTTCTGAATCTCAGGAATGATATCTACATTCTCATAGAAATAAAATCAGTAATAACATGCATGCCAGAAATAAAGACATCATATACAATTAATTAATAAAAGTTTCAGAATAACTTCATGAATAAAAGAAATCCTGTGGCTATTAAGGTAGATTTAAAATTGACCCTGACTACAAAAAAAAAAAAATTGGTCAGGCAAACGGTTAATAACAATAATAATAATAATAATAATAATAACAATAACAGTACAGAAAATAAACTGTGGGATAAATTGAAAAAAAAAAATAAGACTAAATACTCACATATTATACCAAGCAAGAAACGGGCAGTGACCCTGAGGAGAAGAGGCAGAAAGCTGGTCCATATATATAATGTAATCTTAGACAAAGAAAGGTGTGGCTAGGTTTCTGAAAAAAAATAGGAAGAAGAGATAATAATTAAAACTATAAAATGAGTTATTTATTCATCAAAAGGTACAAAAGTATGTCAGAAAGGCAGACCACCTCTTTAGATAATATCATATTTGTCACATTTAGTTTATATGTTATTCTGGTGGCGACTATTTTTTAGCCATTTTCCAGGTAGGAATAACATTGATACGATGGATTACATGAGACAGCTTAATCTGTTTTGAGAGAAAGCAGGGATCTGGAGATGTTTCTTCTATCATGGGAGAGCATTTTGGTGAATTAATATGATTTGTTTTACTAGCCTTAGCTGTCTGAAAGGTTGATGCCATTCAAGTAATAAAAAGTGATCTGTGCATGGCAGTTTATGTTTAGCTTGAAGGAAAACAACAGCAGAGAAAGAATTTATCTTTTGAAAGGTCAGGCTGTCTATTAGTTTTAAGGATGCTGCAGTGGCAGGAAGTAGCAATCCCAATTACATGTCTTTCCCACTTTATTATAAATATGTCCGGGAGAATGACATAAAGCAATTGATCCATAAAACCATTTAGTAAGAATTACAGTCTGAGTAATAGTTCTTCTTTTACCGGAGTCAGGTTTTCTGTCATATGTAGAACTCCTAGTTCCTTTCTACCTGTTTTATGGCAATTTCAGTGCGAGTTTGAAGGTCAGTCTCCTGTTTGTATGTACCCCTTGAACTTTCTGGTAGATGTAGCTACCAGACATTTGGAGGGGGCAGATACGATTTGAACAATTGTCTGTCATCTGAACTATTCACTGAACTGCAATTTACTGTTTTTTTTTTTTTTAAGATCAGTCTATTATCCCTAAGCGAGTCAATAAACATACTGAAGTTGTTCTGTGCAGCCCAATTGATTCACTGGATTTTCTTCAGCATAGTAGGTATTAGCAGTATAATATATAAGCATGACGTTAAGGCAGCCTGGCAGTTTGGTGGTTTTGTAGTAAGATTTTAGTCTCAAATCTAGTAGTCTTGCCTTTGGGGCTGGAGATCAAAATAGTACCAGAAATCTGGACAAGGGCCTAAAATAACTGAGGGACTGAAAGACAAAGGCCCACAAATAGGGACAGATTTCAAATACTATCTTATAAACTCAGCTGCTAGAATAACAGAAATTGTGTTAGCATGCATTTTTTTGAAGAAAAACTCTGAAACCCAAAGGTATGTCATTAGTTAGTGACTTTAATCCTCAGTGATTTGCCAGAAAACCACCACTTTTATGTGGTACAGTCCAAAAATATGAGGCAAAAATCTGGTCATTTGAGAAGTATGGTGAGTATTACACCCACATTGTGTATTTAGATTCATTTTTTCATTATTGACACTGCATTATAGCAAAAGGGGATGTTACACTCCTGAGAATGTCATCCTTTGGATGAGACATTCAAACCAAGATCCAATCTGCCTGAGGTGGTGGTAGCTTAGGTGTAAAAGATATAAAAGATCCCATAGCAGGAAATGTGCACTCACTCAAGGCACTCCTTAAAATGGAGAACATCGATGTCTGTGCAGTGACTGAGACCTGGTTAAAGGCTCCAGAGAGCACCCCTGCATTACCAGGCTATAACTCATATCACACTTTTCGGCCATCTAACCTGGACCAGAACACCAAAAGCGGAGGTGTGTCCATATTCATTAAGGATATCCACACCTCCAGGCTAGTTGCTCAGCATAATGCAGCCAAGGTTATCCAAGTGCAACTAACTCTGGGCAAAACTGCAATCCAAATTGTAGCTTGCTGCAGATCCCCTGCCATACCCCAGGATTCCCACTCATCTTTTCTTTATATACTGGAAAATATTAGGGTTCAAGAAAACACCCTAATATTGGGCGATTTCAACTACCCAACCATTAACTGGGAAAACTACTCATGTACCAACTCCTTTGCTCAGCGCTTTCTGGAATTCATAAATTCCAATGCCCTGGATCAACCTATCCACACCCCTACCAGGGACACCAATATCCAAGACCTAGTCATTACCAACACGAGTGAACAGTGTTCCACACCTGAAGTCAACTCCTCGTTGGTCAGATCCAACCATAAGCCAATCACCCTAGATATCCACATCCTGCCCCCACCCGCCATATAGGAAACCACAGTAAAAAATTTCTCCAAAGCCAAATTCATGCTTCTTAAGACAGAAGTGGTGAACTTCATGACACCCATGCAGATGGACAATACAGTTACGACTGCTGAATCCTACACAAATGCACTCTATAAGCACTTACATGAGTGCATGGATCGTGCTATCCCAAACAGAACCAAGATGCTATCCTCCAAAAAAAATGGAAGCCAATATGGTGGTCCCCTGCCATAAACAATCTCTACAACAGAAGGAAGAAATTGTTGCAAAAGAGAGTAAAATCCCATGAGTGGAGGAGCTCCCTGGTCAGCCTCAGCAAGAAGCTGAGATCCCTTTATAAGATCCTCCAAAGCTAGCTATGAAAACAAGATTGCAACTGATTCTAAAGACAACCACAAAGCATTATATAGCTATGTCAAGAATCTCAATGGCAACACCCAGATCTGCTCTGAGTTACAGCACAATGGCACAAAAATTACAGAACCAACTGATATTGCCAACATCCTGGCAGATAGGTTCAGTGCTAACTTTACCCCCCTCTTACCCCCTAAAGGGCCCATATCTATACAGGAAGAATGCAGAGTTCCTGTAATCACAACTTCACAGGTAAAGGTAGCACTCTCTAAAGCCAAAAACACAGCATCCATGGGACCAGACAACATCCCAGGTTGCGTTTTATATGAACTTCAGAACGAACTGGCTCCCCAACCTAAGCACCATGTTCAATCATAGCCTCATGTCAGGCTTTGTGCCCACTGAATGGCGCACAGCAACAGTTATCCCACTCCACAAAGGGGGAGCCACCACTGATCCTGTGAACTATTGCCCTGTTAGCCTGATGAGCCTCATCTGCAAGGCCATGGGACATATCATCATGGACTTCATAAACAAAGACATTGTCTGGACTGCACCCAGTTCGGGTTTGTGAAAGGTAGATCTTGACTCCTGAACCTGGTCGACTTCTTTGACGCAGTCAACAAAGCCGTAGACCAGGGTAAGGTGGTTCACACAGCCTATCTTGACTTCTCCAAGGCTTTCGACACCATCTCCCATTCTGGAATTATAGCTAAACTCAGTAAACTAGGTATAAATCCCTATGTCACAAAATGGGTTGCTAACTGGATCACTGACAGAACCCACACTGTAAAAGTTGCAGAATCCAAATCTGACTTCAAACCAGTGACAAGTGGAGTACCACAGGGTTCAGTCCTGGGACCTCTCCTGTTTGGTATCTACTTCTCTGAAGTACCAGCTAACACAGAAGGCCTCTGGCTAATGAAGTTCACAGATGGCTGCAAACTAGGAGCTATAGTCAAGTCCCCAAATGATGTGGACATCCTACAGAAGGGCCTCACTGAGACAGATGCCTGGTGTCAGAGCCATGGCCCCCGGCTCAATGCCAAAAAGTGCATTGTTATCCCCTTTGGTAAAAACTCTGTACCCATGAACTACCACATAGGCGGCAGTCTTCTTAAGACCAAATGTGTGATAAGAGACCTTAGGACCCAGGTGGACAGTAGTCTGTCCTTTGATAATCACATTGCCACAGTAGTCAGGAAATCCTTCTACATAGCACACCTCATAACAAAAGGGTTCTCATCCATTAAAAAAGAGGTCATTGTTCCCCTCTGCTCAACACTCATTAGACCCATTATAGAGTACAATGCCCCTTTTGGAATGTATCTCACAAGACATCTGCAACAGCTGGAAAGGCCACAGAAGTACCTCACAAAGAGAATTACTGGCCTCAAACAGATGCCCTACACTGATCATCTCAAAAAACTCCAGCTTTACTCTGTTGCATATTGCCTACTCCGAGGTGATCTCTGCCTAACATATAAAGCTATGTCAAACCCAGAGCTGTTGGACATGCTACTCCTAAAGAAATCCCAATCCTTCTGAGCTACACACGCTAGGGGCCTAAACCTTGTCACCACATTCACATCCCGAACCCACCCCCTGCCCAGAAAACCACAGTGAAAAACTTCTCTAAAGCAAATTTCACACTCCTCAAAACTGAGGTGGAATCCTTCAAAGCCTGTGGAAAATACGGCCCAGACCGCAGAATCCTTTATAAACGCATTCTATGAACACCTTCACGAATGCATGGATCATGCAATCCCAAATAAAACCAAGACCCAATCCTCCAAAGGCTCTGGTGGACCCCAGCCATAAACAAACTATACAATAGAAGGAGGAAGCTACTAAATGATAGAGCAAAATCCCAAAAAGGGAAGGCATCACTGATCAGTATTAGCAAAAAACTACGGGCACTCATAAAATTGTCTAAGGCCAGCTTCGAGAGAAAAATTGCACAGGACACTAAGGATAATCACAAGGCTTTCTTTAGTTATGTTAGGAACCTGGGTGTTAATTCCCAGATATGCTCAGAATTAGTCCAAAATGACAAAAAATACACTGAACCCACAGACATTGCCAACATCCTAGCTGACAGGTTCAGTGCAAACTTCTCCCCCCCTCCCCACCAAAAGGGCAAATATCTATCCCAGAAGAGTGCTGCCCCCCTGACATCTCAAATGCTCAGGTAAGAGCCACCCTCTCCAAAGCAAAAAAACACAGCATCAGTGGGACCAGACGGTGTCCCAGGCTGCGTCCTACATGAACACCAAGAAGAGCTAAACCCAAACATAAAACTACTGTTCAATCTCAGTCATACTACAGGATATGTGCCCAAAGAGTGGCGTACAGCAACAGTGGTCCCTCTCCATAAAGGTGGTGCCTCAATGGATCCTGGAAACTATCGCCCCATAAGCCTGACTAGCTTGGTCTGCAAAGCTATGGAAAGGATCATCATGGACCTCATAAATAAAGATATTGGGGACCTACAGACACTGGATCCTACCCAGTTCGGCTTTGTTAAGGGCAGATCCTGCCTCTTAAACCTGGTTGATTTCTTTGAAACAGTCACCAAGGCGATTGACGAGGGGAAGGTGGTCCACACAGCCTACCTGGACCTCGCAAAAGCCTTCGATACAATACCCACTGGCATTATAGATAAGCTCACTAGCTTAAATATAAACCCCTATGTCACTAGATGGATTGCAAACTGGCTCAAGGACAGAACCCACATGGTTAGAATTGCTGGAGCCATGTCAGACTCCAAACCAGTTACGAGTGGTGTCCCACAAGGCTCAGTCCTGGGACCTCTCTTGTTCGGTATATATTTCTCAGAGGTACAGGCCAACACAGAACGACTGTGGCTGACCAAGTTCGCAGATGACTGCAAACTGGGTGCCATAATCGACTCTCCAGCCAACACAAACATCCTCCAAAAGGGCCTCATAGAAACAGACAACTGGTGCCAGAGCCATGGCCTCAAGCTAAATACCAAAAAGTGTATAGTCATCCCCTTTGGCAAAAACAAAGTGCCCACAAATTACCACATAGGTGGTAATCCATTAAGTACAGAAGAAGTAATTAGGGACCTGGGGACCCAAGTTGATAGCAATCTCTCATTTGACAACCACGTGGCCAAAGTGGTTAGAAAAACATTTTATATAGCCCACCTAATCATGAAGGGATTCACATCTAGATCAGGGGAGGTCATTGTGCCTCTTTACTCATCCCTCATCAGGCCCATAATTGAGTACAATGCCCCTTTTGGGATGCACCTTACTAGACACCTGCAGCAACTGGAAAGACCCCAAAAGTACCTCACCAAGAGGATCAAAGGGCTCAAACAGATGCCATATGCTGCCTAGTTAAAGAAACTCCAGCTCTACTCAGTGGCATACCGCCTGTTCAGAGGCGATCTGTGCCTGACGTATAAAGCCATGTCCAACCCGGAATTAATGGACATGCTGCACCTCAGAAAATCCAAATCCCATCGAGCTACGAGCTCGAGAGACTTGAACCTCAGCACTGAAATAAATAGGACATGCTGGAGGGACAGATTCATAACCCAGAGGCTCCCTTCACTCTGGAATAAAATCCCAGTCCAGGTTAGGCAGAGTCCCTCATTGACAATCTACGTGCCATTAATGAGGTTTTAGTTTGGTTATGGCACTTTGGTATTTTTGTTGCTTGAATGTCTTAAATAAGTATTTATAAAGTCAGTCATTTTTCTGTATGTTATATCTAATATCCGGCAAGTTTGCCAAATTACTGATTGTGGTTTCGACAACTTTTAACAATGTTTAATAATTTTTAATAATTTTTAAATCCTAGTTGATTATTTAAGGTTGTTAGTTCACTCAAGTAGTTATTCAAGCAGTGTCTTCACATTATATTCAGTGTTTACTTTTGAGTGAGTTGTTTCACTCACTATTTGTTCCCCGCCTGGTAACTTTGTTTTATGAATGAATAGTGACGTAACCCATGAACTATCAAGTGATTGGGAGTAGCAGTCACATGATGTTTTAGGTTTCCATTTAAACAGTAGAACATTGTATATAGAATGTAGTTTGCATTTGAAAAAGTTGTATTATCGACGACGAAAAGCACTTCATGCATTTTATCTCTTGTTAATAAACGCATTTTGGATGTGAATAACAGCTGTTTGCTTTTGGAATATACACAGATTGTGATTGGACTCTCGTGTGACTCGCAGCCTGTTTCCTGTCTTGTCACCACAATAAACAGGACTTGCTGGAGGGATAGATTCCTGCCCCAGCGACTTCCCATACTCTGGAACAAGCTACCCATCTATGTCAAGCAAAGTTCCTCATTAACACTCTTCAAGAAAAATCTTGATGAGTGGATGGGAAATAGGAAATACACCCCAGGGATCACTTCTGTGGCTCTGCTCGACAGGGGCACAGGAAATTAACTTTCTTGGACTGGCATAAGCCAGGGAACTTTGTTGGCTAGGCTTACTTAGGCCCTTGGGCCGATAGGCTAATACCTACCTATGAACCTATGAACCTATAAACCTAAGTTCCCTGGAGTCTTGGTCAAATTCCTCAGAGACAATATGAATGCCACTTCCAGTCTCCCCTGAAAAAAGGAAGCTGGCTTAGTGGGATTAACCTAGTCAATAAACAATAAATAAAAATAAAAATAAAAAATACTGTTAAATCCTGACCCTTGGTCACTGTCTGTGTGGAATTTGTTATGTTCTCCTCATGTCTGCATTAATTTTCACCAAGTACTTCAGTTTTTTTGTACTTCCAAAAACATGTTTAGTTGACTGACTACATTAATGGTCAATATATAAATATTGAATTTACCCTTTCTGTTTTGGCCTGAATTGTGGCAAAAAAAAGGTTTGAGAAGGACCATCTCATTTATATGGTTAACAACTTCAGGCTGCATATAAAAATGGACAGAATTACAAGTTTGTACTTATGGTTTAATTTCTCCACATCTTTTGGATTTCTAGGTACTTACCTTTGTGGCGTAGCTGTCTCTGGTCTGGATATGGTCAGATCTAGCTGATGTTTTTGGTCCAGATGTGGTCTGTTCCATTATCAGGCAGCTATCCCTGTATGATTTAATATTATTTATTATTAGGAAAGAAGATAATGATACAAGATCAAAGCCTGTCCCTCTCTATCATCCTTGCTAAGATATGAGGGAAATGTCACTTATCAAAGGGCTTGTTTAATCAAGACAAGAATTTTACAGAATGTCCAGATTTTGCCTGATATTTTGGTCTGATTCAAAGTTTGTAGCTTCTTTGCAAACCAATGAGGACTGAATTACACAATGTAATGGCAGTTATTTGATTTTCAGGCTTCAATCATATCCTTCAGCAAATATATGCAAATGCAAAAAATCTTTATTCTAGTAACATTCTAAGCTACTAAGAACATTATTTAAATTCATTCCATGATTTTGGGCCTTTGCCCTTACCCCATTATTTATAGATTTGTCCAGAATTCTTGTGCTAAGAGGCTGAGAGGTATGAATCCAGATATATTGCTCTGATACTACAACTTCTATCTAGCTGCCTATCAATTGCATCATGTAGTCTAGGAATGCCTGTTTCAATGGATGACCTTGCTTGAAGTTAAGGGACATCAATTAATAACCTATTGTCTTGGGTGATTTATGCAGTAACCAAATGATCTACTATCTTTTCCGATACTTTAATGGGATTACAATGTTACCTAACCCATAATTCTACATTTTGGAGGAATCTCACTCTTTGGGGTCAGAAAAATGTCTTTTAATCCAAAAGTACAGATAACTTGCATAGTAGATATTGTTACTGCAATGGCAAAATGTGGTAATAGCTAATAATAATAGGGAGGAGATTGTCAGTGGAAAATGTCCTCTGTGTTTTTACGTTTATAAGTATTCATCTGACTATGGAAAATGGTACTGATGCCAAGTGGTGAGTTTCTATTTCCTTTACAGCCACACAAAGGCTGAAGTGCTTTCATAAGTGTAATCTGAAGTTATTTGCTATGCCTTGAGGGTTTATATTAGAAGCAGCAAGTACTGCTTTTGCTGAATTTCTCTGAAAGGTCCATGACAGCATTTTGCATTTTGGAAGGATTCCTAAGTCAGTTTATTCTAGTACAATATAATATTAATATAATATTACTAATGTGCAACTTAAACTTATTTTGACAGCAATAACATAAGCAAATAGGCATCTCTGTTTTGTTAACACTCTAGCAGAACACATTTGCCTTTGGTGCTGAAGGCTGTGGGTTCTATTCTCACACTAGGTAGATCAGTTGCTGACACGATTTTGCAGTATAAGGGAGTTACTGCACTCCTGAGTATGCTGTCCTTTGGATGAGACATTAAACTGATGTTGTATCTGCTTGAGCTGGCAGCAGCTCAGGTGGATATAAAAGATCCCACAACACCTATTGACAAGAGTAGGGATCCTTTATTTATATACAAAAATAACTCTTATTTACAACATATTTTCAAATATTTACAAATGTACATATATGTAGATATACAAATCTGTTTACCCATATTCATAATTTCCTTTACAATCATACTAAGTTTTCATCTCTATTAAACTTCTACTTCTTTTTCCATAACCATCTGATTTTACTTAATATTGCCACTAAAATCCATTTACCATTAAGAATAATTTAATTTATTCTTTCATTCCATATAACCCATATAACATAAAAATAACTTTATCTTTTAACATATTTACTTCTGTTCTTCTAATATCCATATTTAATCATATCCTTGTTTATTTTCCCACTTATTTTATATCTTTGAAGAATCTTCTTTACATAGTTTTCCCCATAACTATTTTATTCTTCAGCACCTGTCCAAAACTCACTGCAAGCACTAAATAATCTACAAATTACTGCAGCACTCAGTGTTCCTCACTAATCAAGAGGAAATCAGCTCCCAGTACTTAAATTAATAAGCACTAACCAGGCATGTCCAAGGGTCAGCTCCAGGAGTTTTCTCTTGTCCACCTGATGAAACTGGGCATCTTGGGGCAATGTAGCAATTGCCTCATGTACACTGACAACCTTCTCCTCCTACCACCCAACACTACAATCTGTGAAAGATGCACTTATATAGCCAAACTGGAAGCCAAGCTCTCTCCAGCCAAGACTGGACTAGACAGTCAAGAGGAGAAGGTTAACACCTCACCGCACTCAACAAATAGTCCATCAAAACCTGCACCACCCAAACCCACACATAGTAACACAAAACACACACTTACATTTGAGGAGGCTCTCAATAAAAATCTGCCCAAACAACAGAGACCTGCAAAACTGAAATGCAAGCAAACACCACCCCCCAACACTATCCGAATGCCCCTTGCCCACAAAATCAGTGTGACACTCAACCTCAGCTCATAAGGCAAAACAACATACCCAACACACTAGCCATTGGTGACTCTATAATCAGGCACACTGATGTCCCTCTCACCAGGCTAAACAAGGAGAAAGTTACTGTCAGCTGCCTGTCAGGTGCCAGAATCTGCCATATAATGCACACACTCAGGTCACTCCACAACAAGTACAAGTATGACTCTGTCATTGTCCATGTTGGAGTGAATGACCTGAGATGTACCTCCCTGGACTACATGAAAAGAGACATGGAGGCGCTCTCTCACCATGTGGCCCAGGCAGGTATGACACTAGCCCTGAGTAGCATCCTGCCATTGCCCAGAATTATACCACAGTACAAGGACAAAATGATTGACTTCAACAACTGACTAAGCTTCTGGTGTCATTCAAAGGAGATACAGTATCTGTCTGCCTGGGATGACATGATCGACATGCCACGATGCTTTGCCAGAGATGGTCTGCACCTGTTGCCGCTGGGATTCCAGATGCTGGCTAAGCCTCTTGCTGCGCCTATAGTGCCTTTTTTAGGCAAGGCACAAATGTCAAATGCACCACCATAGTAGACATAAACAAGTAAAATCTAAGGGTAATGCTACTCAATGCTAGAAGTCTAAACCTCAAAATGCACACACTCGAGGCTCTCCTTAAGATGAAGAACATTGACAGCTATGCAGTGACAGAGACTTGGGTTAAGGCTCCAAAGAGCACCCCTGCATTACCAGGCTACAATTCTTACCACACCTTTTGGCCACCTAACCTGGACCAAGATACTATAGGAGGACATATGTCCATATTCATAAAGGATATCCACACCTCCAGGCTATTTGCTCAACAAAATGCCTCTGAAATTATCCAAGTACAATTAACACTAGGTAAGACTGCAATTCAGGTTGTAGTATGTTACAGATCCCCCGCCATGCCCCAGGACACCCACTCCATGTTTCTCGATATACTGGATAATATTAAGGTACAGCCCAATACCCTAATTTTGGGGGATTTCGACTACCCCTCCATCAATTTGGAAAACTACTCATGTACTAACTCATTTGCCCAAAGTTTTCTGGAATTCAACAATTCCAACACCCTAGACCAGCTTGTCCATACCCCTACCAGGGGTAGCAACATCCTGGACCTGGTCATTACTAATATGGGTAACAGATGCTCTATGCAAGTGGTCAGCTCTTTACTGGTCAGGTCCGACAACAAGCTAATCAGCCTAGACATCCATACCCCACCTCCGCATTAAGGAAACCACTGTAAAAAACTTCTCCAAAGCCAACTTCATGCTTCTTAAGTCAGAAGTGGCAAACTTCATTACACTCACACAGATGGAAAATAGCGGTACAACTGCTGAATCATATACAAATGCATTGTATAAGTGCATACCTGAGTGCATGGACTGTGCCATCCCCAACAGAACCAAGATGCTATCCTCCAGAAAAAGGAAGCCAATCTGGTTGTCCCCTGCCATAAACAAGCTCTACAACAGAAGGAAGAAACTGTTTTAAAAAAGAGTAAAATCGCATGATTGCAGGAACACCCTGGTCAGCCTCCGCAAGAAGCTGAGATCCCTGATAAAATCCTCCAAAACTAGTTCTGAAAATAAAATCACCATGGATTCTAAAGACAATCACAAAGCCTTCTACAGCTATGTCAAGAATCTCAATGGCATCACTCAGATCTGCTTTGAACTACAGCACAATGACACTACATTTACAGAAAAAATGATATTGCCAACATCCTGGCAGACAGGTTCAGTGTCAACTTCATCCTCTCCCTCACTTCCAAAGAGCACACCCCCATACTGGATAATTGCAAAGCTCCTGAAATCACGTCCGCACAGGTAAAGACAGCACTCTCCAAAGCCAAGAACACAGCATTCATGGAACCGGACAACATCCCAGCCTGCATTCTGCATGAACTACAGAATGAAATGGCACCCCACCTAAGTACCATGTTCAACCATAGCCTCACTTCAGGCTTTGTGCTATGGAATGGTGCACAGCGACAGTTATCCCACTCCACAAAGGGGCTGCCACCACAGACCCCAGGAACTACCGCCCCATTAGCCTGATGAGCCTTGTCTGCAAGGCCATGGAATGCATCATCCTAGAACTTATAAACAAAGACATAGGTAACCTCCCAACTCTGGACCCTACTCAGTTTGGGTTTGTAAAAGGTAGGTCATGCCTTCTAAACCTGACTGACTTCTTTGGAGCAGTCACCAGAGCCGTAGACGAGGGTAAGGTGGTGCACACTGCCTATCTTGACCTCATCAAGGTTTTCGACACCATCCCCCACTCTGGTATTATAGATAAACTTACTGGACTAGGCATAAATCCCTATGTCACAAGATGGGTGGCCAACTGGCTCACTGACAGAACCCACACAGTGAAAGTAGCTGACTCCAAATCTGACTTCAGACCAGTGACAAGAGGAGTACCACAGGGTTTGGTCCTGGGTCCTCTCCTGTTCAGTATCTACTTCTCTGAAGTCCAGGCTAATACAGCTGGTCACTGGCTAACAAAATTCACAGACGACTGCAAACTAGGAGCCAGAATTGATTCACCTAAGGATGTAGACATTCTACAAAGAGGCCTCGCTGAGACTGATGCTTGGTGTCAAAGTCATGGCCTAAAGCTCAATGCCAAAAAGTGCATACCACACCCATGAACTATCACATAGGTGGTAGCCTACTAAACACCAAAGGTTTAACAAGAGACCTTGGGACACAGATGGATAGTAGCCTCTCCTTTGATAGTCACATCACCACAGTAGTCAGGAAATCCTTCTACATGGCACACCTCATCACAAAGGGGTTCTCCTCCAGAAAAAGAGAGGTCATCATTCCTCTCTACTCATCCCTTATTAGACCCATCATAGAGTACAATGCTGCATTTGGCATGTACCTCACAAGACATCTGCAACAGCTGGAAAGGCCACATAAATACCTCACTAAGAGGATTACCAGCCTCAGACATACATCATACACCGACCGTCTCAAAAAATTGCAGCTCTACTCCGTCGTGTACTGCCTACTCTGAGGCGAGCTCTGCCTAACATACAAAGCCATGTCTAACCCAGACCTGATGGATATGCTACACTTAAAGAAATCCCAATCTCTCTGAGCCACACGCACTAGGGACCTAAACCTTGTCACCACAGTAAACAGAAAGATAGAGTCCTTTCCCAGAGACTTTCCTTGCTCTGGAATAGGCTGTCCATTCATGTCAAGCAAAGCACCTCATTAGCCCTCTTTAAGAGAAATCTTGACAATTGGATGGGAAATAGGAAATTCACCCCAGGGATCACTGCTGTGGCTGTACTCGACAGGGGCACAGGACAATAATTTTCTTGGGGGGGGGTGAAAGCCAGGGAACCTCGTTTGGCTAGGCTTGTACAGGCCCTATGGCCTATAGCCTAGTACTTACCTATAAACCTATACACCTATTCTTTTAGATTTCAAAACACATGTTCCATAGTTTCTTCTTCTGTTACCAGTCTCCACAAAAAAATCCTGGCATTCTACTTTCTGATTACACCATTTGCTTCGTATTTTTGAAGCTTTAATTTTTTTCATCTGTTAGAGTTTCCCATGGTTTTACATAGTAATGTTTTACCAGAACATTCTTATACTTTACTTTTCTGATTTTTCCTATATCATCAATTTATATTTTCCATAAAAATTATTTTTCTTGGTAACATTTTATTTTTTTATTTTTACACTCTTTCTCTTTTACTCTTTTTTACCATACACCAAATGTATCATGCTTATATGTTCAATTTTACTACTAATCTTTCATCTTATTTATCCACTTTAACACTTTATACAAATTTAATGAAGCAGCATATATATATCACTGGGTTATTAATCCTAAATCTCCTTCTTTATTTACATACAAAACTCCTTTTTACTGAGTTTCATCTAGTACCCCAAATAAATGAAAAAAAAAAAACCTGTAATAATTCCTTTTCAAATACTGTTGGCAACATAAATACATGTGTTAAACATGCTGTTTCCCATCATTACTCAATTTTATCAAATAAGTCTTTTTTCTGAATAATAATTTATATGTTCTCCAGAAAAGATATTTTTTCTTCTATTGTTTTTCCCATTACATTCTGTGTATATCTTTATTCCCAAATTTTATACCTAACACATACATTTCATTATTTGTAAAATATATACCCCTTATGTTTACTACATCACCTAAGCATTTGCTTTTTTCTTTATGTATAGCCACCCCAATTAGCTCTAGATATGCATTTGTGCAAATTATTACTTCTTTTATCCAAAATGTTTTTTTTTTTTGCAAATATAATGTCATCTGCTTATGTTATAAGCTCTTTCTCTGCATATTTCTTTTCAATATCTCACCACTATTCTTCAGGAATGTCTCTGCATCATCCTTTTGTATTTTCTCCATAATGTCTCCCCATTAAACATCGCCTTCATTTTCTGGATCCCTATGCATCACCTTTTCTTTAAGTAAATCATTTTGAAACCCTCTTGAACGGAAGGCTGTAATTATACATCCATCATTTGCTGACTCATCTACAGCAAATAGATTTCTTTGAAACATCTCCTCAGAATCCTGACCACATAATCTGGTCTCAATATTAGCTTTCTCCTCCATTTCTCTCAACTCTCTATTACCTCCTTCTCTCTCCATCTGCCTCCCTGTTTTCTGGGATGCCACTGTGCCTAGAACAAAAACAGGATGTGCTCCTGCAAAATGGGTCTCACTTGCAACAATGATGAGTAGGGTTTTTTTATTGCTTAATACATTACATATTATTTACATATTTACATATTTACATTATTTACATCTATTTACAAATCTCCATACATGATAAACTTCAGTTTAAGCATTCCCTCCACTCTTTTATCCATAACCAAAGCATTATTTTTTCCAAAATATTTGTCAAAGTCCATTTTCCATTGTATTTCCATTGTATTTAATTTAATTTAGTCTCTTGTCCCATATAGTCCATGAAGCATAAACTATTACTCTGTCCATTTTCTTCACTTCTTTCTGTTTACGTGCACCATAATAACCAAATTCTGTTATGTCCATATGTATTTGTTCAAATTTTGACAAACGTTTCACCCTATTATCGTTACATATTTCTTTCCACAAATTATTAACTCTTTCACATTTCAAAAACACATGCTCAGTAGTCTCAAACTCTCCACATTTATTACATATTCTATCTTGCTTTTTTTTGTATGGCATATTTGCCTTAACCAGCAATTTTCTAATACACGATCTCCGTAAAAAAAATCATTACATTCTTTAATCTTTTTATAGCTATTATATCATATCATTATGGCTTTTTTCTTATCTATTTCTAAATCTTTTCATGGCTCAATACAATAAAATGCTTTCATAATACTTAAGTAACATTTCCTTCTATTTTTCTCACATATATATTTTTTTATTTTCCATAACACAATTTTGTTTTGGTACTCTTTCATTTCTTTATTCACAATGCTTTTACTTTGTTGTTTTTACTTTCCATTCCTTACCACAATTCTTTGTATTTATAATATAGTATCATTTCTATCAAGTTTTTATTTCCCTTCATAATTCCTTTTAATACCTTATATAAAATTAAAGATGCTACATGTACTATTGGGCTTATTAAACCCAAACCTCCTTGCTCTTCTTTCATATACAGAATCCCTCTTTTGACTGGATTCAGTCTAGAGCCCTATATAAAAGAGAATATAAATCATCATTAATTCCTTTTCATACTTAATTGGAATCATATAAATGTTAGCAATATAAGCATTTTTTCCTATTACCATGGTGTTCAACAAGCGTGCTTTTTTCTATATGAAAATCTATATGATTTCCAAAAATGAGTCATATCCTTTGCTTCTTTGAGTACATTATCCCATTGTTGTTGTCTGCATTCATTCCTTCCAAATGTTATTCCTAATATATTTGTATAGTTTTCATTGAACTCACCACCTTCAAAACCAAATCCTTTACTTTTCTCCTTATTTATACTTAAACCATTTTTTTAATTTATACTTAATTTTTAATTTACTTTTTCCATCTATATTTTATTTTTAACATTTAACACAATATCATCTGCATAATTATACATTATTGGCAATTGAACTTCCTTCATCATTTTGTATCCACCACTACTTGACATTTTATTAATTTTCTTCACTATTACATTCATAACTGATGAGAAAATTACACTACTAGCTGAGCAGCCCTGCTTTATTCCACATTCGATTTTATTTCTTTCCCAATCCAGCCAGTTCCTTTCCTAAACAGATTTTATTACTTGTAATATTTTTTGCGTACATTATATGCCTGCAAAATGTCCTATAATAATTTATATTGAATATTATCATAAGCTTTACTTATATCCCCTATCATAACATTCGCTTCTACATTTTTATTTTTGATACCATCAGTTATTTCTCTTATTATCCATAATAACTCTTGACTTCCTTTTCCTTTTCTTCCAAATAGATTTTGGTCATATATTCTATTCATTTTTCTGTAACCTTTTTGTTTTTATTCTCATAACAATTTTGTAATCTGTATTATTCAATGTATAGGTCTCCAATTTTTTATCTTCTCTTTATTTCCTTTTTAAATATAAATTGTATAACTCCTGTACATATCTATTTCTCTTTAATTCCAGTTTCTAACCATTCATTCATAACTTCTATAAAAATATTTTTTTGCCACTCTTTCATTTCTTTATACATACCATATTCAATTCCATCTAGACCTGTTGCAGAATTCATGTTAATATCTTTTAGAATTTCATTCAATTCTTTCATGGTTATTTTTGTTCTAAATACTCATTATCTTCCTTATTTAATTTGTTGCCTTTATAAATTTGTTCTATGTTTTCTTTTTTCTTAACAAATAATTCTAATACATATTCTTTAATTATTTCATATATTCCTTCTTGCTGTCTTATTTGCTTACCTTCCTTATTTTTTAATTCTCTTATTATGCTTCCTTCTTTTATTATTTTACTTAGATATGGTGCTACCTTTCTTTCTTTGTAAATAATATTTTTGCTTATACAACAAGTTATTAATTTTAATTTGATTCATTTTATATATTTCTCTTTCTTTTTCATAAAAGAAAATTTTCTTCTCTAAGTCTATAACTGTTTCTTGACTTAATATCTTATATCTCTAGTGTTCTTTTTTCGTTTCTTCCTTATACATTCTAAAAATATTTTTTATATTTTTCTTTAAAATGAAGCCACCAAACAGTCCAATTCTTATAAAACTCCCTTATAGCCATATGCTTTTTTCATAATTCCACAAGTTTTTTTTTATTTTCTAAATCTAATTTATTTTCATTAATTCTCTTTATTCCTTTTCCTATTCTTATATAATCTTCATTTTCCTATTCTTTAACTCATATTGCCACATGATATGAATGTCCAGGATACTTAATTCCTTTTTTTATAATGTTTAAACTATTAGATATTAAAAAAATAATCAATTTCTGTCTTAATTTCATTCCTTTTATAGGTCCAGTGGTTATTCTCCCATACACTTAACCCTCCACTTCTCATAATTTCTTTAGCCATTTTAACATCACAATTGCTCTTATTTTTTCTTAAATTACAATTAAAATCACTCACCACTATAATGTTCACATTTATGCAAACATATTCAAGAATATTTTTAAACATCATTTTGCTCTCTTTTTTGTTGCATATGCATATAAATTTATAATTCTATACACATATTTTTCCATCTCATGTCTATTACCGAAGTTCGGCCTAGTTCCACCATGGTTACATCTAATATTTTAATGCTTCCTTGACATAATATACATATGCCTGAGCATATTTCTTTCTCCATGTTCCAAACTACCACACCATTCCAAAGTTTTTTAGTTTGTGTTCTTTCTTCCTCTGTTAATAATCTGATATCTTCTAAGACAATAATATGTGCATCTACAGCAGCACACCATTGTAATATACCTATTCTACTTTTAAGATTTTCATACTGTTCAAATTTAAAGCTAATATTTTCAGCTTTTAAGAACAGTTAGTATAATAAAATATTTACCCCTCTCCTTTCTTATTTTCTCAAAGCATTATTGTTTTAAATTTTCTTTTCCTTTCTTTAACCCTTCTCCTTATCAAATTCTTTTTATTTTTTACTGTCTCCTTTGTTTCTTTTTCCATGTTACTTTCTTTAACGTCATGCATAACCTCTTTATTGGTTGCATCTTTTTGTACATTTTATTGTATAACATATTCTACTATTTCTTTATCCTGTATAACCTCATTTTCATTTTCTTGCACATTCATTTCACATTCTAGCCATGAATGATCAGTATTGCCACATTTTTGCACTTTAAATCACATTCTTTTGCATTATGCTGTTTTGCCACATAAATAACACCTTTTTTATCACATTCATTGAATAAATGATCATTTTTTTCACAACAATAACAAGTTTTTGGTTGATCTCTGTATTTCACAAAACCCCTATTACCATGAACATTAATAATACTAGGTATGTGCATAACATTATCATTTTCCATTTTCAGTATTACTCCACATTCCAATCCCCCAGTCCATAGTCTTCTTTCATCATATACTTTTAGTGTCCATTACTTCTTTAGATGTAGTTAACAAATGTTCTTTCAGTTCTTTTGCTTCAACTTCAGTTCTAAACTGTTCTTTTTTTTGTCTGTAAAAAGCTTGCACGACATATTCTGACCATGGTTAAATATTTTTCTTTTGTTCATATGCACCCAGAAATGTTCATGGCCTGCCCAGTCTCAAATATCAAGTCACAAAAAGTCTTGTTATTAATTAAAATGAATGCTCTTACCTCTTTTACTTTGACACCCAGAGGTCTTATAACAGAGTCCCAAACCTTATACCTGTCCAAACTTTCCTCTTTTTTACACTTCACACATACTTTACACTTCTTTTTTGTTTCTTTTATTTCTCCTTTGGTCCTTCTCCCAAAGTTTGTGCATACATTTTTGTCTCTTGAACTTTTTCTGGCACAGTCTTTTCTTCTCCTTTTTCTTCTTCAATTGTCTCCATGATGTCACTCCATGAAATTGTTGCTCCACTTTCTGGTTCACTTTGGTTTACCATTTCTTCCAAATAATCATCCTGCAACCCACCCAATTGGATGGTTGTAATTATGCCTTTTTCAGAGGTAACTGTCTCTTCTTCAAACAATCGCCTCTGAACGTTTTCCTCTGAATCCATCTCTGTTACAGCTGCAATCTCCTTTTCTTCCAATAGCACTGTTTTTTTCTGCACCCACAACATCAGAAAAAAAACTTCTGTTAGTGATTCTACCATTTCAGCTACATTTTCATTAACCTCCTTTACTTCATTTTCAGCCAAAGCTGAATCAGCCATATTTTCTTCCTGTTCCTCCTGGCTGCCTCCGCACCTGGACAGGAAACAGGAAGTCAGAATGTGTAACACACAAATCCTTCTCCCAACTACCAAGAGTTGGGGAAGTTCCCTGATGCAATGTACAAACCTACCTTAGCAGTGTAAGTACCACCTTGCATCTCCCAGAAAAGAGGCTACTAGCCTAGTAAAACCCTGATTAACAAGGAATAAATTAAAAAAAAAAACTTGCCTGTTTTGTCTCTATAAGATATTGCTAATTTGATAGTGGGAATGATAAATAGAAGAATGTTCCCTTAAAGCAGTACCCTTAATTTGCTAAGGGCATGCTAATATGGTGGCTAGTGAAGCAAAGTAAGTTATCACCTATTTTGGAGAAGAATTAGTATTCATTTATTCACAGGTTCATAACAGACAGGCAGCTTTTAGGCCATATAGAACTTCTCTGGCTCCCCTCCCCAAAAAAACAAAAGCTATATCCTGTCTTGAGGAGATCAACAGTATAAAGCTAGAGAGAATTTGTGATTACCAGGCAATTGTCAGGATTTACGCTGAAGCTGGCAAGGGGACTGTTCAGTTTCACATATAGTTGGAGTTTATTCCAGAAGTGAGGAAAATGCTGGGATGTGAATCACTCCTGCTAACAGGTCTTAGTAACAAATGCATAGATAGACCAACTGATGCCTTACACAGTTCATAGAATGCATGACAAAAAAAGTTCTCACACACTACAAACAACTAAAAATATTAATTTAAACAGCCATAATGACTGCTTCTGTGAATGTCACTATTGTACTAACACGTGATCAGCAATGCATATGAGGTGTCACAGCTTGCACTTCAGGCATCTGCCCTCTTTACCTCAACATAACTACTGTACAGATGATTTATTTGAAGATTTAGGTCTTTTTGTGCAGCTGTTGTAGAAATAGGATCTTTCATGGTATAAAAGATTAAATACAGGCTACTGTGGGGGGAGTACATAGCAAACTGAATAAAGTCAGAGGCAGTCAATCTCTTAGTATAGTTAAGGGCCATAGGGAGAGTAACCTTTTCAAATGAGATGCCCTGTGGTCTAAAAAGCTGACTGATATTTTTTGATAGATACTTCTCAAAGGAAGTAGTATATTCAATAATAAATCAGATGTGAAATGAGGAATGGGAAGTAAGATTTCCTTGGATCTTAGTTTGGATATTAGTTGTGTCATATAAAAGAAATTGCTGACTATTGTAGAGACACAATAGTCAAAACATGAAGAGTTACCGACAATCTGTTTAATTGCTGTTGATGGTGTCCATCTGGAAGATTGTGTGTGTGGTGCAATGTGGGATATTTTGTTTTATAACTTGAACTATGCTGCTTTTTTAATTTAGTTTAAGACCATTGTCCTTGCATTAACTCTTGGCATAGTCTAGTACTTGCTGGAGTAATTGCATGTTCATGTTTGAATGAATAACTGCACCTATCTTACAGTTGTTTGTATGTTTGTATATTTAGATAATCATAGGCCAGGGAGTATTAGCTTAGAGATCTGTGAAGTAGTCATCAAGTAGAAGGAAGACCAGCTCCAAACTGTGTGGGACACCAGTGACATTCCAGGAGTTATCACCTGCAAAGCTGATTGCTTGGGTTCCATTTAGCTATCTGCTATACAACACATCAGATTATATTCAGGCTTGCATGTTTACCAGTAATATCCAGATGGGTAATAGCATCAAAGGTTTTGACCCGAACAAAAATGCTTTCTGTACTACATAATCACTATCCATCACTTCTGTGAACTTATGAAAAAATCATTAAGGTTAAAAATACAGATCTGCCTTTGACAAAGCTGAACTGATGTGGTTCAGGGCAAAAAGATTGTCAATATGTGCATTTATGAGATTAGACCCTCCATTGCTTCACATGTAAGTTTATTGAGACTCCTCGGTCTGTAGTTTCCAGGGCTAGATGCTGGGTCACCATTATATAAGAGCATTGTAACAGCAGTTTTCCATGGTTTTGGAATGTAAGTAGTGGCAATGTTTAGGTTAAAGAGGATTACTAAAGGTTCTCTTACACCATATTTGCTACTAATAATCGGGCGTCCTGAATTTTTATCAGGGCTCATGGGCATGGTGCTCTTTACTTTTGTTAGGGTTCACAGTACTTACTCACTTACTCCATAGTAATGTTAGGAGTCAGCTGGGACTTTGAAATATGAAAAACAGTTATAACCGTGAATGGAATAAAATTTACACTGAATGTCAGCTAGGATATTTGAGATATTCTTTGGGTCTGAGTGGGTAATACTGTTGCGGATAAACTTCTAACATTGCCGCCTGTTTGTTCTTAACTTCCTAAGACAGTTAAATAAGGATTTATATTTACTTTGGTTTCAAGGCTATTTTAATTTCCTATTTGACTTAGAGCTTCCTAATGACATACTTAAGCTCTTTGCTAGCTTGCTTACATGATCTCATAAGGTGAGCAGAATATGACTCAGTGGTGATGGGAGTATGAAGAAATGAAGTAAAGACAAATCCAACAGTGGACAGGGAACTTGAAACATGGAAGTGGAGGCGCTGACAAGTGATTAATGTTAAGGACTGTGAAGTTATATACCAAACAAAACAAACCAGAGATCCAAAGCTCTCAAGTATAAAACATATTCTTTAACATGAGAACAACAACACTTTCAAATCTTTTAGACTCTTCCTAAGTGCGTCAATAAGTTAATTAACATTCTAATACCATCTATAGTTATTTAATAAGCCAACCTATCAAAAAAATAGTATTTTCATCACATGACATACTAAGTAATTCAATAAACATAAAATTTAAAGTGTAGACTAGTGCTACTACCAAACTATAATAATTATAACAAGTATAACACAGTCCGGACATTTTTTATTATTATTTAATGTAAATCTGCTTATTTTTTCAAAACTGATTTGATGCTCTTCATGATGTTAAGCCCTGGTAGTGAGTCAGCCCTAAAATAGTTTATCCAGGTGTATTCTGCAAGTTCAGTTCTATTAAACAAATCCCACCTTCTGTTTTCCACATATAACTTCTGTAGCACACTAAACTTAAACAATTGTTTGCTACCCTTTTAGGTTCATATGTAGGTACTAGGCTATCAGCCCAAGGGCCTAAGTAAGCCTAGCCAACAAAGTTCCCTGGCTTACACCAACCCAAGAAAGTTAATTTCCTATGCCCCTGTTGAGCAGAGCCACAGAAGTGATCCCCGAGGTGTATTTCCTATTTCCCATACACTCATGATTTTTCTTGAAGAGTGTTAATGAGGAATTTTGCTTGACATAGATGGGTAGCCTGTTCCAGAGTATGGGTAGTCTCTGGGACAGGAATCTATCCCTCCAGCAAGTCCTGTTTATTGTGGTGACAAGGTTTAGGTCCCTAGAGCATATCGCTCAGAGGGATTGGGATTTCTTTAGGGGTAGCATGTCCAACAGCTCTGGGTTTGACATAGCTTTATATGTTAGGGAGAGATCAACTTGGAGTAGGCGATATGCTACAGAGTAAAGCTGGAGTTTTTTGAGACGATCAGTGTAGGGCATCTGTTTGAGGCCAGTAATTCTCTTTGTGAGGTACTTCTGTGGCCTTTCCAGCTGCTGCAGATGGCTTGTGAGGTATATTTCCAAAAGGGGCATTGTACTCTATAATGGGTCTAATGAGTGTTGAGTAGAGGGGAACAATGACCTCTTTTTTCCTGGATGTGAACCCTTTTGTGATGAGGTGTGCTATGTAGAAGGATTTCCTGACTACTGTGACAATGTGATTATCAAAGGAGAGACTACTGTCCACCTGGGTCCCAAGGTCTGTTATCACACATTTGGTGTTAAGAAGACTGCTATGTGGTAATTCATGGGTACAGAGTTTTTACCAAAGGGGATAGTAATGCACTTTTTGGCATTGAGCTTGAGGTCATGGATCTGACACCAGGAATCTGTCTCGGTGAGGCCCATCTGTAGGATGTCCACATCATTTGGGGACTCAACTATAGCTCCTAGTTTGCAGTCATCTGTGAACTTTGTTAGCCAGAGGCCTTCTGTGTTAGCCTGTACTTCAGAGAAGTAGATACCAAACAGGAGAGATCCCAGGACTGAACCCTGTAGTACTCCACTTGTCACTGGTTTGAAGTCAGATTTTGAGTCTTCAACTTTTACAGTATGGGTTCTGTCAGTGAACCAGTTGGCAACCCATCTTGTGACATAGGGATTTATACCTAGTTTAGTCAGTTTAGCTATAATTCCAATGTGCAACATATTTATAAAAATGCATTTGTGTCTATTCTCCTACGAATTTCAGATGAATGAGA
Source organism: Protopterus annectens (assembly GCF_019279795.1). Lineage (NCBI taxonomy): Eukaryota > Metazoa > Chordata > Ceratodontiformes > Protopteridae > Protopterus > Protopterus annectens. The sequence continues at coordinate 1,339,802,356 of NC_056737.1, forward strand.
AGGCATCCTATCCTTTAATTTCTGATTTGTTTAAAGTTATATATCAAGGTAAACACATTAATATTGGCAAAAGGAGAAAATACGAATCACAACAAGGATCAGGAAAGTAGCTTGAACTGTTGCATCTGTTACATACGTTAATTACATTTCTTATTCTAGCTAGTTGTTAATTGCCAGTTGTTAACTGCACCCCTACTCTCTGTATGTACAAAACTATTAGGTTTTTGTTAAAAAGTCTGGGTCATTATTGGTATGCCTTAGAAATTCCTTATTGTTACTGATAGTTATACTCTACAGTTGTTTATGTTTTGTATTGTTTTGTTTTATGGCTTGTTTATGTTTTGGAGCTTTTCCCCTCGGGCCTCTGCTGAAAAAGGGCTTCTTGACAAGTCAGACTAACCCGATTAACAAATGTCAAATAAATAAATCTGTGATACATTTAATTTGTTAGCCATTACAGCACAGCAAAGTCAACATAATAGCAGCAGATGTCAGAAGGGACATTGAGAGTGAAGTTACACTGAGTGATACTGCCAGAACTTAAGTCTCAAGCCTGTTTATCAGATAGAGGATTTTGGTCTTGTTTTGTAGTCTGATTTTGAAAGAAAAGCATAAATATGCAAATAACTGTGAAGAATGGTTGAAATTGTCACATTAATAATGCTGAACTCATTGGAGACAAGGAATGTAGTGTAGTTATAGCTGTGCAATACCTGAAATAAAAAGTAAGGTAATCTGCTTGGTAATAATCATACATTGCAGATATTAGAGACCAGGAATGAAGTCTCCCAGAAAGATGTTTCCAAAAATAAAGAAATAAAGAAATGGGTAGCTCTAGCTTTCATTGCATAGAATACAGATTTGGTAGAATCTGAGATGCTGAGTGCATAAAATAGTTCACATATGAACATCACATCTATATAAAAATTTCGGAACAAAGACCTATAACATGAATGAGGATGGGATCTAGCCATATAACATGAATGAGGATTGGATCTAACCTTGTAACATGAATGAGTATGGGATCTAGCCATATAACATGAATGAGGATGGGATCTAGCCATATAACATGAATGAGGATTGGATCTAACCATGTAACATGAATGAGGATGGGATCTAGCCATATAACATGAATGAGGATGGGATCTAGCTATATAACATGAATGAGCTTGGGATCTAGCCATATAACATGAATCAGGATGGGATCTAGCCATATAACATGAATGAGGATGGGATCTAGCTATATAACATGAATGAGGATGGGATCTAGCTATATAACATGAATGAGGATGGGCTCCAGCCATATAACATGAATGAGGATGGGATCTAGCTATATAACATGAATGAGGATGGGATGTAGCTATATAACATGAATGAGGATGGGATCTAGCTATATAACATGAAAGAGGATGGGATGTAGCTATATAACATGAATGAGGATGGGATCCAGCCATATAACATAAATGAGGATGGGATCTAGCCATATAACATGAATGAGGATGGGATCTCACCATGACATGTTAGGAGCTCAGTGGTTAACATTTTTCCATGCAGTTCTAAGGTCCAGGGCATCTCTCACAACTTTTAGCTCCAGATTTTATAAAGCAAGAAAGAAAGAAAGAAAGAAAGAAAGAAAGAAAGAAAGAAAGAAAGAAAGAAAGACAGAAAGAAATGATAAATAAATAAAAATAATAAAGAAATTGCCTCAAATTAGGTCCACCTTTTAAATGCTGGTCTAAACCTCAAGATGCACGCCCTCGAAGCGCTCCTCAGTATGGAGAACATCGATGTCTGTGCAGTGACTGAAACCTGGTTCAAGGCTCCTGAGAGCACCCTAGCACTATCAGGTTTTACCTCATATCATGCTTTCCGGCCCCAAAACTTGGACCGAACCACAAAAGGAGGGGGAGTATCCATATTCATCAAAGATACCCACACCTCCAGGTTAGTGGCAACGCACGAAGCATCGGAGACCATCCAGGTGCAACTAACCATAGGCAAAACAGCCTTACAATTTGTAGCATGCTACAGACCACCCTCTCAAACTCAGGAACCCCGCACAGCCTTCCTGAAGACACTGGAGAGTATGAATGTCTCTCCAAATACCATCATATTGGGAGACTTCAACTACCCAAACATAGACTGGGAACATTACTCAAGCCCAAACACCCTAGCCCAAAGGTTCCTAGAATTCATAAACTCAAATGTGATGGAACAACTAGTCACCATTCCCACAAGAGGAGACAATATACTAGACCTGATCATCACAAACATGGGGACAAAATGCTCCACACCGGAAGTATATCCCTCATTGGTAAGATCAGGCCATAAATTAATCTCACTGGAAATCCACATCCTGCCCCCACCCCCTGCACAAAAGACCACAGTGAAGAACTTCTCAAAAGCCAACTTCACACTTCTTAAGACTGAATTGGTATCCTTCAAGGTCCCTGGGCCAGTGGAAACCACAACCCACACTGCTGAATCCTTTACAAATGCCTTCTATGGGCACCTTCAAGAATGCATGGATCATGCAATCCCAAATAAAACCAAGACCCATTGCCCCAAAGGCAGGCGCCCAGTCTGGTGGACCCCAGCCATAAACAAACTTTACAACAGAAGGAGGAAGCTACTACATGACAGAGCAAAATCCCTAAAAGGGAAGGCATCTCTGATCAGTACTAGCAAAAAACTACGGTCACTCATAAAATCATCCAAGGCCAACTTTGAGAGAAAAATCGCAAAAGACACAAAAGACAATCACAAGGCCTTCTTTAGCTATGTTAGAAACCTGGGTGGAAACTCCCAGATATGCTCAGAGTTAGTCCAAAATGACACAAAATACAGTGAGCCCACTGACATTGCCAACATTCTGGCAGACAGGTTCAGTGTAAATTTCTCCTCCCCCTCCCCCCCAAAAGGAGAAATAACTATCTCAGCAGAGTGTAGTCTCCCTAACATCTCAGATGCCAAGGTGAGAGCCGTCCTCTCTAAAGCTAAAAACACAGCATCAATGGGACCGGACGGTGTCCTGGGCTGTGTGTTACATGAACTCCAAGAGGAACTAAACCCACACATAAGGCTGCTGTTTAATCTTAGCCTTACTACAGGATATGTACCCAAAGAGTGGCGCACGTCAACAGTGGTCCCCCTTCACAAAGGCGGTGCTTCTACGGACCCTGGAAATTACCGCCCCATAAGCTTGACGAGCCTGGTCTGCAAAGCTATGGAGAGGATCATTATGGAACTCATAAACAAAGACATTGGGGACCTACAGACATTGGATCCTACCCAATTTGGCTTTGTCAAGGGCAGATCCTGCCTTTTGAACTTGGTCGACTTTTTTGAAACAGTCACTAAGGCCATTGATGAGGGTAAGGCAGTTCACACAGCCTACCTTGACCTTGCAAAAGCCTTTGACACAATACCCCACTCGGGCATCATAGACAAACTCACCAGCTTAAATGTAAACCCATATGTCACGAGATGGGTTGCAAACTGGCTCAAGGACAGAACCCACAGGGTCAGAGTTGCTGGAGCTATGTCAGACTCTAAGCCAGTCACAAGCGGTGTCCCACAGGGCTCAGTCCTGGGACCCCTCTTGTTCGGCATTTATTTTTCCGAGGTACAGACAAACATAGGAGGATTGTAGCTGACAAAGTTCGCAGATGACTGAAAACTGGGTGCCATAATTGATACTCCAGCGGACACAAACATCCTTCAGAGAGGCCTCATAGAAATGGATAATTGGTGCCAGATCCATGGCCTTAAGCTGAACGCCAAAAAATGTATAGTCATACCCTTTGGGAAAAACAAGGTACCCACAAATTACCACATAGGTGGTAATCCATTAAGTATGGAAGAGGTAATCAGGGACCTAGGGACCCTGGTTGACAGTAACCTCTCATTTTACACTCACCTTATCATGAAGGGTTTCACATCTAGATCAAGAGAGGTCATTGTGCCCCTGTACTCTTCTCTTATCAGGCCAATGATTGAGTACAATGCCCCATTTGGGATGTATCTTACCCGACACCTGCAGCAGTTGGAAAGACTCCAAAACTTCCTCACCAAGAGGATAAAGGGTCTTAAACATATGTCATATGCTGCCCGACTGAAAAAACTCCAGCTCTTTTCAGTCGCATACCACCTAATCAGAGGTGACCTGTGCCTGACATACAAGACCATGTCCAATCCGGAATTAATGGACATGCTCCACCTCAGAAAATCCAAATCCATCAGAGCCACGAGAGTAAGAGACTTAAACCTCAACACAGAAATAAATAGGACGTGCTGGAGGGACAGATTCATAACCCAGAGGCTCCCTACACTCTGGAACAGAATCCCAATCCATGTTAGGCAGAGCCCCTCACTAACTCTATTCAAGAGAAATCTTGACGAGTGGATGGGAGATCGTAGGTTTACCCCGGGGGTCATCTCTGTGTCACTACTAGACAAAGGCACAGTAAACTAAACCCTAAATGGGCGTAGTATTCTCATCCTAAGGGGTGGTGAAAGCCACACACACTCTGGCTAGGCTTATAAATGCCCTAGGGCAGATAGCCTAGTACGAACCTATGAACCTATTAACTTAGCACTTCTCAAAGTAATTTCCAGTTTTAGGAGGGATGGAGCAGAAATATGAGAACAAAAAATAGTATCCATCAGATTGACATTTGACATTGACATTTGTCCTCAAATGGACATTTGAGAATCATGGTCTAGGGTTAAATTCTGACTTCTGGCCATAGACTGTGTGGAGCTTGCATGTTTTCCCATTGTATGCATGTCCCCCACCCTTTCTCCATTGTGAAAGCTGGCAGGTTTACTCTCTGCTCTCAGTTGTCCATAAATAATCAATTTGCCCTTATCCTAATGGCCGTAATGGCCAGAAGTACCAACCACTTGCCTGGTTGACAAAGGAAGACATAATGATAATAATAATAATAATAATAATAATAATAATAATAATAATAATAACAATAATAATAATAATAACAATCATAAAATGCTTAAAGTTATAGAAGACATTTTGCAAAATTGCTGTAGATTTCCTCTTCCGCTATATCTCTATATTTCAGTGATCTGCCAGTTCAATTAATTTCAAGAAGCCTAAACTGGCTTTCCACTGAAAAATAGATTTACTCTAGAAAGGGTACAGAGTTCCCTTGTCAACATTAATTTTTTCTTCCTCGTGACAACTTATAAAGTTTTCTTGCTTCTGCCGAAATCATCCATTTCTCAGTGTTGAAGGGTATTACAGTGAAATATATCACAGCTAGTAACAAAATAAATTTGGGCTTAGATCTTAGATATTTACTCTTTTGTCACTATGGGTTCTGCATTTATACACAGCTTTTGTAAACTCATTTAACCTACTTTGTAGATGATAACACTGTTCTTAATAATTCATCAAATGGTACGTGGGTATCTGTTTTTTACTTAAAGAAGAGACATTTCTTTATCTGTATTGTTAGTAAGACTCTTTCCACAAACATATTTTCTCAATGTAGCATTGCAATGCCTGTCTTTGGAACAGTTGTTTATAAGAGGAGATGAGTTAAACTCACTACTGTAAAAATGCTGTGTTATGCATTTATCAGGTCTTTTTCAAGAATCTTGACTATGGGAAATTTGGCCAGGGCACCTGGAAAATTCCCCTATACCTTTTAATAAGTGCTATGGGATCTTTTATATCCAATTAAGCTATCACCAGCTGAGGCACATGGGACCTATGACTGATATTGGTAAAAATAATCTAAATAAAACATGATTATTTTGGATATATTTTGCATAATTATGTTACCTGTGTTTTTATTAATTTGTTAAACTTATGTTTTGAGCTTTTTTGTGAGATGCATCTTCTTTTTCAAGAGTTTTTGACCAAATATTCAGTTTTTATGGGTTGAGACATATGGTTGCATTACTTTCTTATGATAATCTGTTAGAATCAATTTTATCACTTTAAAACCTAGGATAGTTTGTTTTACTACTCTGCAATGAATTATTGCTTAGACACAGAATGGATTCATATTTAAATTGTTGTTGTTCTACTCCAGAATAATTTCATGATTCAGAAGGACTATACATCAATAATTTTATCATCATCCAATGTGCAATGTGAACTCATCTTCTATGCAAACTGTTGATTAATTATTTCACTGTCTTAATGTTGCAGTGTTTGGCCCAATTCATAGTTAAAAATAGTCCTTGGACCAGTCCATTTACCTACCCAGATGACAAATGTAAAATAAACACAATAAAATAAACAAATATAAAACAATAAGATAGCCTGGGATCAGAGTGTTAGAGAATCCTTAATAGAGCAGAAATGTTCAGACTGAAGACAGTAACCTCTATAGTAGATAAAATTACACCAGTAACTATACTGGATAAGCTTATACTAGTAACTAAAAGTGTAGTAATGGTGTAACTAACGAGCAACTTCAAGTGTAGTAGCACAATAGTAATCAGTGGTGTGCAGCAAAGCTAGTGCAGTAGCAGAGTTAAGTGCAATAACAAAAGATTATGATTGGGTCGCTGATCCTAACTGACTTATTATGTATTAGAGACAAAGATGCCAAGAAATTCTCTTTAAGAGTGAAGCTTGAGAGGTGAATTTCTTGCCATCCATGTCAAGAACACATAATAACTTAGGATTGGAAACCTGATAATTCTTTGCAGTGCATAACGCTTTTATGTGTACCACATGCTACAAGTTAAAGCAAAAAAGCATTTAAAGCCATAAAGCCCTTTGTGAGTGCTGTCAGGAACATAGTGTATCATAGTCTCTTCTGTTTACACTCACCCTCCCATGCCTCTCAGCTGTCCAGTTTTTCCCAGACTGTCAAGATTTCTGTCACATATTGGTCTGTTCCTCATACAGTCCATGGTTTTCAGACAAATTACTGAGTACTGAAGACACTAAATGATGACAAACATTTAGATTTCAGACTAAGTCCATCAAAAAATGCAGGCAAACACACATCCTGTCATTCTGGTAACTTTTATGTACAGTAAGTGAGGACACATTACCAATGGACAGCAAACAGAACCAAATATTTTATTCTGTTGCTGTCTTTTGGTGGTCAGCACAGGCAGATTTTACTGCCTAGCCTGAGACCTGACCTTAATAACTTTAGCAGCGGGTGCTTAACATTTGTTAATGTCAGGTCTTGCACCAATCTGGAGCTTAACCGATGTGCCTTTTTCTGAATATTGGAGCATAATCGGTGCTCTCAAGCACTACAAAACTATAATCAGAAACAGAAGTGCAATCTCTGATGAGCAGCAACGCAACAGGGCAAACAGGAATGCTGTAACAGCAACATAAAGCAACCATGAAAAGCAGCTGTAATAACTATCAGCAGTGAGTAACAGTGCAGCTATGAGCTGCAGTGAGCAGTTTGTTATTTGGAATAACTTAATTTGAACTTTGACCTAACTAGTATTAGCTATGACTTCAGTGCAACAGCAAGAGTACAGTACCACTTCAACCGCTACCAGGAGAGAGCAATAATGCAAAACTGATCAATACCGCAATCAGTAACTAACTGTAATTTTGTCAAGAGTTCTGGAATTATGGCAAGGGATGTACAGAGCCCTAATTACATCATTTCCAAGACTGCCAGTGACTGGATGAAGCACAGAAGTAAGATCAAATGTAGCCCAAGAATAAAAAAAAACTAACAGCAGCAATCAGAAGTGTAACCGCATATAATTATGTCACTGTAAGGATAGCCCAGGTCGCAATGAGTTGGCTATGCAATGAATAGTAACAATATACTAGAACAGTAACAGTAAGACCATACCTAGCAGAAGTAGTAAGAAAATTAAAATCAGTAATCAAAGGTACCTAAAATCAACACAAGTGCAAAAATATAACAATATTAGTAACAGTAATCAAAAGTAGAAACATAAAATGAACTGCAGTAATCAGAAATTACAACAAAACCACAGTTATGTCACTATAGGGATGGTCCAGATGACACTGAATTGGTTATTCAAGTGAAAGCTAAGAATGCAGTACAACCCAACTCAATGAAAGCAAAGATTGTAAAAGAACCAAACTGAGAGAAAGCAAAGAATGTAATAGAACCAAACTCAGTGAAAGATAAGAATGGAGTAGAACCAAACTCAGTGAAAGCAAAGATTGTGAAAGAACCAAACTCAGTGAAAGCAAAGAATGAAATAGAACCACAGATGTCCCTCTCACCAGGCTAAGTAAAGAGAAAGTTATGGTCAGTTCCTTATCAGTGGCTAGGATCTGTCACATTACGCATGCACTCAGGTCACTGGACAACAATTACCAATATGACTCAGTCATAGTCCATGTGGGAGTAAATGACCTGAGAAGTACCTCCCTAGACTATATGAAGAGGAACGTCATAGAGCTCTCGGAATGGCTCTATATTAGAATTGCGAAAGCTGACTTTCGCGAATACAAGTTCATCGACACATAAATGTCGAAGTCCGAAAACAGCGAAGTACAAAAAAAGCAAAAATGAGAACGCCAAACGTATTCCCAGAAGGAACAGCACCATACAGGTAAGGTAAACCTATGTGAACAAACCTAATGTAAAACACTTTTTCAAATGTTTTTGCAGGGAGGCAAGCCCACCTGTACCCCCCAAACGCCCCCATCTTAAATATACCAACTCTGAGACCGCACTACAGTGGGGAAAAGGATTTATTTTCTCATCCCCACAATCACCCTGCTGGCCAAGAAAACACGTTCGGCATTCTGAAATTGGCTTTTTTTGTACTTCGCTGCTTTAGTACATCAACATTTATGTGTCGATGAACTTGTATTCGCGAAAGTCAGCTTTTGCAATTCTAATATAGACCCCTCGGAATATGTGTCTCAGGCTGGGATGAGCCTAGCATTGAGCAGCATTTTACCTTCTCCAAGGATGATGCCACAATATGAACAAAAGATGATTGACTTTAATAATTTGCTTAGTTTCTGGTGTCAGTCTAAGGGGGTGCAATATTTGTCAACATGGAAGGAGATGGTCAACAGACCACACTGCTTTGCCAGGGATGGTCTGCACCTCTCCCCTCAAGGCTTTCGAATATTAGCTAAAACATTGTCTTCTCCCATAGTGCCTTTTTTAGGCAATGCCAAACTGAAAGTACTTCCAACAGAGCAATTCAACAATTCAAAATCAAGAAAATCTAAAGGTATTACTGTTCTGTGCTAGGAGTCTAAATAAAAAAAACTCCACTCCCTAGAAGCTCTCTCTACCCTAGAGAATGCTGATGTCTGTGCTGTCACTGACATGTGGCTTAATGGCACAGTGAGCACACCAAGAGTACAAGGCTATAATGCCTTCCACACATTTAGGCCAGCGACTTCACAGGCAGAGACTTAAGATGGATGTGTCTCTATTTACATCAAAAATAAATATACTTTTAGGCTGGTCAAACAGGACATTGCACTTGAGCTGCTCCATGTTCAAATCACCATAGGTAAAATCCAATACCAATTTCTTGCAAGCTATAGGTCCCCGTCTATGACCCAGAAAACCCATACCATGTATTTAAACGTATTAGAAACATTAACCATCCAACCCAATACCATATTCACAGGTGACTTTAATTACCCCACTATTAACTGGGAATCCTATACGACACCAAACATACATGCACAGAGATTCCTGGATTTTGTAAACACAAACTCCCTAGACCAGATAGTCAGTACATCAACCAGGGGTGCAACCATACTGGATCTGGTCCTCACTAATATGGAAGACTGCTACACACCCTCTACTGTAATTACTTCCCTGGTAAGGTTAGACCACAAAATGGTCTCCTTTGAAGTAAAAGTAAAACCTGGATCCCCAGCTAAACCGGGAATATTCAGGAACTATTCTAAGGCTAACCTCCTGCTATTAAGTGAGAACCTGGCAAAATTTTAAACCTCCATAAACACTGAGAACACTTCTGCCTATGCAGAATTGTTCACAGAAAACCTGTACAACCATGTTATTAGCTGCATAGAGGCAGCTGTACCTAACAGGAAGAAGTACAAAACTAACTCAAAAAACAAGCCACCCTGGTGGAATCACAAAATCAATCAAATGTATAACAGGAGGAAGAAAACCATGGCAAAAATTAGGAGGTGCAGCACCCAGCAGGATAAAAGCACTTTCATCAAACTAAACAAACAACTCAGAGGACAAATAAAATCTACCAAAACCAAATTTGAGGTATGTTTGGCCTCCCAGGCCAAAGACAACCACAAAGCATTCTTTAGCTATGTCTGCAACCTCAAAGGCAATACACAATTGTGTGCAGAGCTCATTGTAAATGGAGCCACCTATACTGAGCCAGAAGATACAGAATAATTTCTGGCTGATACATTCAGCTCCAACTTTACTACTCTCTCTCCCTCAACCTTCCCTCAGGAAATATCATCAAATATAACTCCCCCTACTATCACTAGGGAGCAGGTCCTTAATGTTCTCTCTAAGACCAAGAACACTGCATCAGTGGGCCCAGACAGTATACCAGGATGCCTTCTAAATAGCATGAAACATGACCTATCAGGGCCTCTGGAATTACTATTTAACTGTAGCCTCCAAACAGACTTCATGCCTCATGAATGGAGAAAGGCAACAGTCATCCCTCTGCACAAAGGTGGGTCATCTGCAGACCCTGGAAACTACAGACCCATAAGTCTCACTAGTCTTGTATGTAAAGCCATGGAAAGAATGATCATGGAGATGATCAAAAGAGGTATAGTAAACCTCCACACACTGAACCCGACCCAGTTTGGTTTCGTCAAGGGCAGATCATGCCTACTCAACCTGGTGGACTTCTTTGAGGTTACCAAAGCAATGGATGAGGGCAAAATAGTTCACACTGCCTATCTTTGACCTGGCCAAGGCATTTGACACAATATCCCACTCAGGCATTGTTGACAAACTCAAGAGGTTAGGTGCAAACCCGTATGTCACCTGGTGGATAGCCAAATTGCTTACAGACAGGACCCAGGAAGTTAGCATTGTGGAGTCCACCTCTACAAAGAGACCGGTCACAAGTGGAGTACCTCAGGGATCAGTTCCTGGACTGCTCCTTTTTGGCATTTACTTCTCAGAAGGCAAGGCCAATGTCAGTGGTCTCTGGCTGACTAAATTTGCATATGATTGCAAATTAGGAGTTGTCACTGAGTCTCACATTGGGACAAATGTTCTCCAGGAGGGGCTGACACAGACAAACAACTGGTGTCAGAGCAATGGACTGAAACTAAATGCCAAGAAGTGCATAACAGTATCCTTTGGGAAGTCATCCATCCCTGGTTACTATCATATTGACAACACACCCCTTAGAGTTGACCCAGTAGTCAGGGACTTAAGGACACACATACATAGTACTCTAGACTTTGATCATCATGTTTCTACAGTGATGAGGAAATCATTCTATGCTGTGCAACTTATAAACAAAGATAAGGCATCTAATTCCAAGGAAGTCATTGTTCCACTGTATTTGGCATTCATCAGACCGGTCATTGAATACAATGCCCCCTTTGGTATGTACCTAACCAGGTATATCCAACAACTGGAATGTCCATAGAGGTTCCTCACTTAAAGAATACATGGAGTAAGTAATATGCCCTATGCAGATCACATCAAGGCCCTATTCCTATAGTCTGTCTCCTACAGGCTTTTGAGGGGAAATCTGTGCCTGGCATACAGGGCATTCTCAGACTCCGTTATGATGGACCTCCTGCGTATCCACAAAGCAAACAGTACCAGAATTACCCATTCTAAAGACTAAACCTTGCCTGTGATATAAATAGCACCTGCTGGAGAGATAGATATGTATCCCAGAGACTACTCCATCTATGGAACAGGCTCCCCATCCATGTGAAGCAGCGTTCCTCCCTAAGCAATTCAAGTGCAACTTTGAAAATTGGATGGGAAACTTGAACTTCATCCTTGGTTTAGCACCTATGTCTCTAATGCAAATAGGTAACCTGTAAATGGTTCATCTCCCAGGCCCATGCTTACACTTATCAAGGGTATCAGAACTTGTCAGAGATTTGGTATGCATGACTAGGCTTAAAAAGGCCCTTGTAGTCATTACCTAGTAAACACCTATGAACCAAACTCAGTGAAAGCAAAGAATATAATAGAACCAAATTCCGTGAAAACAAAGACTGTAATAGAACCAAACTCAGTGAAAGCAGAGTGTAGTAGAAATGAACTCAGTAAAAGCTAAGAAAGTAATAAGAACCAAACTCAATGAAAGCAACGAATGTAATAAAACCAAACCTGGTGAAAGCAAAGAGTATAAAAGAACTGAACTCAGTGAAAGCAAACAAAACAATAGAACCAAACACAGTGAAAGGAACGAATGTAATAAAACCAAACCTGGTGAAAGCAAGAGTATAAAAGAACTGAACTCAGTGAAAGCAAACAAAACAATAGAACCAAACACAGTGAAAGGAACGAATGTAATAAAACCAAACCGGGTGAAAGCAAAGAGTATAAAAGAACTGAACTCAGTAAAAGCAAACAAAACAATAGAACCAAACACAGTGAAAGGAACGAATGTAATAAAACCAAACCTGGTGAAAGCAAAGAGTATAAAAGAACTGAACTCAGTGAAAGCAAACAAAACAATAGAACCAAACACAGTGAAAGGAACGAATACAGATGAGCTCACTGAAAACTAAGAATGCAATAGAAATAAACTCAGTGAAGGCAAAGAGTATAAAAGAACCAAATTCAGTGAAAGCAAAGAATGTAATAGAACTGAACTCAGTGAAAGCAGAGTATAAAATAACTGAAGTAATTGAAAGAAAAGAGTGCAGTAGAACTATAGCTGGTGAAAACAAAGACTGTTGTTGTGTCTTCCGGTTTTTCCAGGTTAGGGGTCGCCACAGCAGAACTCCGGTCCACTAATGATTGGCAGCTGATTTTTACGTGCGGAGTTGCCAGCCCTAACGCACAACCTTTAACAAAGGTACACCCATTCATGGCATGCCTCCACGCAGAAGACGCTCTAGCTGAGAGTCAAACTGGTCAGCGTCTTACTGGGAGGCGACAACGCTACCGCAGCACCACCACCGCGGTGAAAGCAAAGTCTGTAATAGAACCAAACTCATTGGAAATAAAGAAAGTAACAGAACCAAACTCAGTGAAAGCAGAGTGTAGTAGAAACAAATTCGGTGAATGCAGAGTGTAATAGAACCAAATTCGGTGAAACCAAAGAGTATAAAAGAACTGAACTCAGTGAAAACAAAGAATGCAATAGGCCCAAACACTAGGAATGTAATAGAACAGAAGAGTACTAACAGATGTAGCACAAATATAATGAAAATAGCAGCAGCAATCCAAAGGAAATGAAAGACAGAGAAAAGTCTAGTGGCATCACAGCATAACAGTAATGTGCAGATACCTGATGAGTGCTGTGAAATGCAGTAGGCGAGATTAACATGAACAAAATATACTGGAATGTAAATCGCAATAACCAAGAATAGTAAAGACCACACTGGTAAACTGGGCTAAAGTGAGAACTAACTGTGAAAATCAGTGATGATAATCAATAAATAATCAACCCACCAAAAATCATGAAGTGAACAAGCCTCAGTTAGTAGTGAACCTACCTTATACACAAGAAGGATATTATTCAGCTGCACTATGTAAATAGGCAGGTGCACTACTGCCTTATCTGGGATGCAACACACAGAAAGAAGGATTTTGTTTCCAGGACTAACTAAAGGGTGCAGCTTATGCTTTTGTGTGCTCTGCAGCATTTAGCGGCTCAGATGACATAAACACTAAGATGAACAACATAATAAAACTGAAATTTTTTTTTATTTTTATTTTATTTTTATTTTACATTTGTTGACCGGGCTAGTCCAGCTGGATATATGTCCATTTTCAGTGGAGGCCCGGGGAGAAAAGCTCCACAAATTACAACAACATAAAAGGTCAAGACAAAGACAATAACAGTATAATTTGGTACATAAGTTTTAACAATTATAGTACAAGCCTAAGATTATATATTTTATATTTCAGTAGGAAAAAGGAAAAATTTATCTAAGAATAGATGAATAAGACTAATACATTTGTATTAGAAATGGTGTAGTACAAATCTTTATAACATATTACAAAATTAGATACACCTAGTAATTTATGATAAGAGATACTGAGGTCTCACAAAAACCTAAGAAAGAAAAACACTAGAGATCAATAGAGTATAGAAGAACAGCAAACAAGGATGGATTTCTAGTGTTATTTAACAGATAGGTTGTGATACGATATGAAGGTGTTTGATCATTCCACTGTATATACTTATTTACATGAGAAAAAATCCTAAGGAAGGTTAAGCTCACTAAAATTAGTGAGACAACACAAGATCATGATAGGCTAGGAATTGTGGTTGTCTAGTTAATAGTTAGGTACTTAGTCTGGGTTAACACAGGGGCATAGCCAGTGTGATTTGAGGTAGGGTTTAAGCTTGCTTTTAAATAAGCTGACAGAGAATATTGAGGTTAGCTGGCTTGGGAGGATGTTCCAGGCTTTACCTACTGTATTGGAGAACAAGGTGTCACCAGCTAAGTTGTTGGATTTTGATATTTGTACAAGTAGGTTATTAGCTGAGCGTAAGGTCTTGAGGTTATTATAGGGATGACTAGGGATGTAAGTATGGGTGTATTTTGAGGTAAATATAGGATCTTATGGGCTACTATTAACTGATTGAAAAGTATTAAATTTGGCAGCTCTAACCATCCTAACTGATTCAGATTGATACAGTGATGAGTTCTATAGGAGGACCCAGCTGCAAATCTGGCAATATTGTTGTAGGAGGATGTAAGTTTACTCAGATTACTTCTACATATTTTGGTATAGATAGGGGAGGCATAGAGCAAGGTAGAGATGAGGTGGAGTGCAGCAATAGTAACCCTGGCTGGAGGTGTAAGAAAGGGTTTTATTCTATAGAGGGAACCTAGTTTCTTGTTTACTATTTTTATGGTGTTATTAATGTGAGGTTCAAAGGACAAGTTGTTATCTATTAATACCCCGAGTAGTTTGGTGGTTGGTTCCGGAGATATTATAGTTCCATCATTTGAAGTAATAGTAAAGTTAAGTGGGGAGGTTCTGCGGGTGGGGGTAAATAGTAGCATTTTTGTTTTTTTGGGGTTAAGGATAAGACGTCTTTGTAGGAGCCAGTTTTCAACTGTACTAAAGGTCATTTGGGTTAGTAACTGAAGTTCTGATTGAGAAGCAGCAGCGCATATGAGTGTGGAGTCGTCAGCATATTGGATACAGTCAGCTTGAGGAATTACAGAATGAAGGTCATTTGTAAAGATGGAGAAGAGTAATGGGCCTAATATAGATCCTTGTGGGACCCCTAGAGTGACTGGGATGTGGGAAGATAAAGTATTTTCCCATAGTACAGCCTGTTGCCTGTTATGTAGGTATGATTGGAACCACTGTATAGTATGGTTGTCCAATGACAGGTTTTTGAGTGTGTCTATAAGGAGGTGGTGATTCACCATGTCAAATGCTTTGGACAGATCAATAAAACAGCTGAGGATAGAGTATCAATATTACGATTGCTGTTAATATGGTTAGTGAAGGATAAGAGAGCAGAGGTGGTGCTATGAAATGGTCTAAAGCCATGTTGACAGGGTGCTAATAAATTGTGATCGAGTAGGTAGGTTAACAGTTGTATGTGTATACATTTCTCCATTATTTTTGCCAAAGGAGATAGAATAGCTATGGGCCTATAATTGGACAACTCTTTGGAGTTACCGCCCTTATGCAGGGGAATTATGTGAGAGACTTTCCAGATTAGGGGAATAGATCCTTCAGAAATAGTTCTGTTAATGAAGATGGATATGGGGTAGGCTATGACTTTAGCAGCTTTTTGCAGGTATTCTGCAGGTAATTTATCAGCAGAGAGAGTAGTGGGTTTAAGTTTCTGTATGAGGTTACAGATAAGTGAAGTGGGCACTGGCTGAAAATTAAATTGATGAGAATTATTGGTAAAGGTTGTGGCAGAGCCTGGGATGCTAGGGGATAGCTGGTTGGCTAGGGATTGTATGGTTTCAGTGAAAAAAGTATTAAATGAGTCTGCTATTTGGACGGGATTGTTTTGATCAGAGCCAGAGGGAGAGGGAGTACTTGAGCATCCAGGGTGTAGGAGGTTATTGATACCTCGCCAGAATTTTTGGGGATTATTTTGGTTGGTTTGTTGTAGTTGGTAGTAGTAGTTTCTTTTATCGGCTAATATGGCTTTTTTGTTTCATTTCTTAGCTGTCTGAATTGCAGGTGGTCTGAGGAGCTTTTTGTTGAGCGCCATTTGGCCCATTGTTTATTTCTTTGGAGGATTTTTTGTTTGGTCCCTTTGGTGAGCCATGGTGCCGGTTTGGTTCTAATTCTAACTTTGCGTAATGGGGCATGGCTGTCTAAAATGGTTAGAAATTTAGAGTTAAAGTATTTCACAGCATTATCTATTGGGAGGTATTTCAGGGGTGACCAGTCACAGGTGACTAGTTCAGCTTGAAAGTGAGCAGGGTTAAAATTTTTGGTAGTGCGAATAGTTCTACAGATGGCAGAGTTTAGGATGACAGTTTTTGTTCTGATTAAATAGGTAAGCAAGTGATCACTTATGTCCTCAGGGAGGGTGCTTGTTTTATAGTTTAGTTGGGGGGTATTAGTGAGTATCCAGTCAAGGGTACTAGTTTTGTTGTTAGTTTTATTGGTGCGGGTTGGGGATGTTATAGTTTGGGTAAAACCATATAAGTTGATATGAGTAGAAGGCTGCTCAGATATACAGGAGTTCCAGTTAATGTTAAAATCTCCAAGTATATTGGTTTCTTGGGGTAGTTACTTGAGAGCCAGCTGAGGATAGCCTCTAATGTGTTGATGTTATTGCCTGGGGGAAGATAGATGCATGATAGATATATGGCTTTGCTTTTGTTAAGCTGAACCTTAGTTAGAAGAATTTCTGCATTGTTGCAAAGAGGAGGTTTGGAGTCTAACAAGGTAACTTGTAATCCATTCTTATAAAGTATGGCTACACCTCCTCCTTTTTTAGTGTTACGGTCACGTCTTATGATATTATAGCCAGGGGGTAGAATTGCACTGTCTTGTATTGATGGATTAAGCCATGTTTCAGACAGACAGAGGATGTCAAAGGAATAAACATCAATAAGGGCATGCAGGTGAGCTATTTTGTTATTGATGCTACGAATATTAAGATGAGCTATCAGGAGAGAGTTGGGGGGCTTGGTAAGTGTCTGTGTGATTGAATTTGTTGGTGTATCAGGCTGTGTAGCTGTGATAGTGGTAGGACCTGGGTTAGGGTGTATATCACCATCTAACAGGGAGTGGACCTGAACTTTTAGGATGAGTTGTAGAAGTTTAAAATTAGGTTCTTATTTTTTCTAGCTAGTGGGTTACATTGAGAGATATGATGGAGTCTATGAAATATGGCTGCTGAGTACTTAGCTGAGCTGGGGAGGTTGCTAACACTATGAGTGGAGCTGGGGGTAAGGACAGAGGTGTGTGTGATGTGGGTATGCAGTCCTAGGAATCTATGGTGTTTGTAGAGAGTAAGTAGATAGGGAATGATAAGTATAATTAGGAGTAGTAATAAAGGTAAGGGTTTACAGGATCCTTGAGCCATTTGTTTAGGTTAAGGTGGTTAAATGTAGGGATATTTGTGGATAGAGTGGTAGGGTAATGGATAAAGGTAAATGAGTGATGGTTCTTTAAGGGGAGGAGATAGGGGTAAAGTGAGAATATAATAGAGGTAATAGCACTTTAAGGGGAGGAGTTAGAGGTTGGTCCTAATGCATAGAGGTGTGGCAGTTAGAGTATAAGTGTAGGACCACTGGGGGCGGGTGGGATTTGGGGGCAGGGTAGGGGAGCAGAGTGAGCCCGCAGGGCGAACGGAGCGGGATGAGCCACAGAGGAGTTCACCCTAGGAAAACAATCAGAGGAGCAGTAAGCAAAGTTAAGTAAAGCAGCAGAGGGTAAGGTGACACAATGCCTTGATAATAGAATATGCAGAGAGGGTTGGCAGTGAAGAATCTTAGAAGAAAGAAAGAATAGAGTGGGAGTATTAGCTCTTCCAGAATATTAGAATCCAAGAGCCTGTAAGTTACTTAAAATTGGAGTCAGAATGGTGGTCTAAAGGAAACTATTGCCCTCTAGTGGACAAAAGCTGTATAGCAGAGGCAATATATACTGAGAAGAGAGTGCAGGGCAGTAAGTATGCTATAGAGGATTGAAGAGGAAGAACAGTAAAAATACTTGTAGTCTAAGAAGGGGGAAGGGGTGACAGGTATGGGAGCAGATAGTAAAGGCTGCCGGCTGTCCTGGCTGGTGAAAGTAAACTTACAACCTAGGATATCTCACACTAATTGTCTTAAGACTTTGGTTTAAAGTACGTACTTTACTTATAATTAAATTCCCTTGGGGACTGTAGCAGAGGGGAGGAAAGGTTCAGTTCCTTAGTTAGGGGAAACCGCAGTGTGTTGAGGAGAATAGTTGTTTTCAGCACGCAGGGCAAGTTCTCCTTAATACTGGGAAACCAGGTTGAGCAGCTGGGAGTATAAAGGGAAAAGAGAGACAGTCTCCAGAAATCCAAACAGCTCCAGGTTCAATTACTCAAGGACCATTCAGAGAAAGCACCTCACAGCAAAAAAAAAAAAAAAAAAACAATACTTAACCAAATTCAATATCGCCCTTTTCTCACAAGGATAAATGTGGCAGCACTATCCAAATGCATTGTGTTTAATTCCCTCAATCTTCTTTTGCCTACTAGGCTTCATCTGATGAAGTCTGATGTGTAAGGATGAAAGCAATTAGCTAATAAATTGTTTTTATCCTGCTACATGGTGGAGTGCTTTTTATGTGTGTATTTATATATATATATATATATATATATATATATATATATATATATATATATATATATATATATATATATATATATATATACATATAGATACACACACACACACACACACACACACACACACACATATATACACACTAGTTACTCTACATACGCAGAACAGCTTCAGCATGTGCAAAAATTAAAACACAAAAAACAAAGAAACAATAATTTTTTACATGAGGGAAAGCCTCCCTGCACCCCATATGTGGAGGGTTCATAGGATCGGCTAATGACCACAAGGGCCTTTTTAAGCCTAGCCATGCACCCCAAATCTTTGACAAGTTCTGATACCCTTGATCAGTATAAGCATGGGCCTGAGAGATTAACCATTTACAGGATACCTGTGTCCATCAGAGACATAGGTGCCAAGTGAGGGATGAATGTCCAGTTTCCTATCCAATTGTCCAAGTTGCACTTGAATTGGGTTAGGGAGGAGCTCTACTTCACATGGATGGGGAGCCTGTTCCTTAGACGGGGTAGTCTCTGGGATACATACCTATCTCTCCAGCAGGTCCTATTTGTATCACAGGCAAGGTTTAAGTCTTTAGAACAGATAATTCTGGTGCTTTTTGTTTTGTGGATATGCAGGAGGTCTATCAGAGTGGGGTCTGGCAATGTCCTGTATGCCAGGCACAGATCTCCCCTCTAAAGCCTGTAGGAGACAGAATACAGGGATAGGGCCTTGAGGTGTTCTGCAAAGGACATTTTCCTTATGCCCTGTATTCTTTTAGTGAGGAACCTCTGTGGACATTCTAATTGTTTGGATATGTCTGGTTAGGTACATGGTTGTGCTCTTCACTCCTGATAATTATATATACTAACTCTGGGATT
The DNA here is from genome assembly GCF_019279795.1 of Protopterus annectens. Classification (NCBI taxonomy): domain Eukaryota; kingdom Metazoa; phylum Chordata; order Ceratodontiformes; family Protopteridae; genus Protopterus; species Protopterus annectens. The sequence goes on from NC_056737.1 coordinate 1,339,822,114, forward strand.
ACTCAGTATTGGAAAAAGGGCATATTCCCCAACCTAGAGAACTGTGCAGTCTTGTATAGCTGTTAGTCATATTAGTTGACCAAATCTGCAGTCACTCAAATTCTGTGCTCCCATATATGTCTAGATGCATATGTATGCATATATGTGTGTGTGTGTGTGTGTGTGTGTGTGTGTGTGTGTGTGTGTGCACGTGTGTGTGCATGTGTGTAGACATAAAGTGATAGAGAAATAGATAGATAGATAGATAGATAGATAGATAGATAGATAGATAGATAGATAGATAGATAGATAGATAGAGCTATAACACATTCATACATATACACATACATACATATAGGCTCAAAAGTTCATAGATAAGTACTAGGCTAGCTCAGCTTGCAGACCATTTTAAGTATACCTAGGTTTCCCTTCTGGTGCTAGAATTAACCTACCCCATTTGATTAATGATTTGCTTTACCCATCCCATGGTTGATAATTATGTATTACTCCTAATGAAAATAACTTGAGTTCATACCACAGATAATGTGAGAGAACCCATGCATTGGATGAAGCATTTAGGAACTGCTACTGCCCATTAGCAGTACAGGGTGCAGTCCTGCTGTAAATTTTCTATTACCCATCCATAGATCCATAATGCACTTGAATATGTTCAGGGATGAGCTTTATTTTACTTGGATGTGGAGTCTGTTCCAAAGTAGTGGTATCCTCTATGAGATAAACCTATCCCTCCAAAACATTCTGATAATGTTGCAGAAGAGGTATAGATCCCTATACTGAGTACTGCTGATGACATTTGATTGGTTTATGTGTAGCAGGTCCATCAGTATTGGGTTAGAGGATGCCTTGTATGCCAGACACAGGTCATCTGTTAGCAGTCTGTAGGATACTGAAAAAAATGACAGTACTTTGAGTCATTCCATGCAGGACATACTGTTTAGACCTTGTATCCTTTTAGTAAGGGGTCTCTGTTAAGTTCCAGTTGTTGCATGTGTCTGGACAGATACATGACACAAGGGGCATCATACTCAATGTGTGCCCTAAAAATGGCTGAATTATTAGAGACAATGACATCTCTAGATCTAGATACAATCCCTTTGATTATAAGCTGCATGTGTACCTGTGTACATGTGTGTGAGTGTGTGTGTGTGTGTGTGTGTGTGTGTGTGTGTGTGTGTGTGTGTGTGTACTGTATGTATGTGTGTGTGTATATATATATATATATACATATATATATATATATATATATATATATATATATATTTATGTGTGTGTGTGTGTGTGTGTGCGTGTGTGTATGCATATATGTTTATATGTGTGTGTATATGTATATGTATATGTATGGGTCTATGTCAGAAAATCAAAAATTCAAAAGACTGAAAATCAAAATATCTAAACCTCAAAATATCGAAAACATTTTTAATGCAGGGGGCAAGCCCCCCTGCTTCCCCCATGTGGAAGGCTGTGCCCACCACACCCCCTGCTAATTATATAAACCAACTCCAAGACTGTACAACAATGGAGAATGGGCAAATTCCCATTTTCAGTATTCTGGGTTTTAGATATTTTGTTTTTCAGTCTTTTGAACTTTGATCTTATGAGATAGACATGTACATATAACCATGCTACAGTTTTTACTGTGTGACATTTTAAACCTTCTGTAATGAAGGCACATGGAATATATGAAAATGACCTCTGAAGGACATCGTGTTTAAGCTACATGGCATCTGAATACCTAAGACTTTTTTTAGTTTTTAAGTCTTTGTAATTATATTTAGGCCAATAAAGCTAAACCACTAGCTGTGGACATGTATGTTTATTCAGAAGCCATGTAGCTGAAACACGTGATGTCATTAAGGGGTCTTTTACATAAATCTCATGGGCCTCTGTTGCACAAGGTTTAGCTTTATTGTTTTTTTTCTTGCAGTTTTTACTGAATGGTTTGTCTGTGTGACCTTGTCCCCTTTGGTTTGGCTGTTAGTTGAGATATTTTTCAGGCACCTTAATGTTTATAGACATCAGCTGGGTTTAAAGGCCTTGGTGCAAGATTCATTACCAGCTACACTTGCCACCAACACAGTACCACAGTATGTGGCATTCATTAAAAGGCTCTGCATGATGAGCAGTGCTGCAAAGCAAAGGCAAATGGCAGAATATGCTAATAACAGCATATAGAGCTAAAGTACTTGCTAATTAACCAATGCAGTATGGCAGCACTGTTCAGGAACCTATAAAGTACTTGTGCACACTCTGTGTTTCCATTTGCCAAGAACACCAAAACTTTTTGGCATAGACTAGGCATGATTACACTTAGAAAAAATAATATTAGGGTTGTTTCTGCTGCTGTTGTCATGATGTATGTGTAACATGATTTAAATCAAGGTGCTGCTGCTTCTAGACCTTGGGTAAGAAGAAGGGTGTTTAGACTCCATTTGTCTTATGTATATCATAACACAGAAATTGCTTAGCTATAAAGGGTGGATTGGGAAACACTGAAGGAAATATGCAACCTCTGCTGCCCCACCTCAGACCCCAGGGAGATAGTGGAGAACTCATCTCAGTGGAAACAAGGGTATGTATAGCATTACATATATTAGCTAATGGTACTTTACAGAGATATATTAGGGGGTTGCAGGTATCAGCCTCTAGAATATTATTATCAGTTTTTAAATGCAGGGCTACTACATGCAAAGGATCACATTTGTTTCCTATGCACGCCACAGTTCCACCACAGGAGAGAGCAAGAACCATATAGGAATTATATGTAGTAGCACTCTTCCCTGAAGTACTGGGGGCCATAAATTGCACATACATAGAAATAAAAGTCCCACTAGGTGAACAGGCTAGGAGGTACATCAACAGAAAAAGGTTTCCACTCTATATACTGTCAGGTTGTCTGTAATACTGAAAGTGTCTTTTACAGTGTATGTGCAGGTAACCCAGACAGTTTCCAGGACTCACACAAATGGCACACCTCTGAGTTGTACACCAGGTTTGCTAGGGATGCACTTCTCAATGGCATCTGGTGGGGGATACAGGTTATGCACTGGAGCCCTGGCTCGACACCCATGAGAAACCCATGCAAGCACAACAAGCAAGGATACAAGGCCCATGCTCAAACTAGGAATATCATAGAACATATCTGTGTATTGCTCCTTTGGCAGCTGTATTGCTCTGATCAAGGTTCCGGTGTCTAGACACAGCAGAATGACCCAAGCACCTCTGCAGAAATAACTACAGTGTGTGCCATGTTACGCAATATAATTCCCAGGAAACAGCTTCAATGAGGACAGTAAGGGTGCAGGACCACATTTTCAAGGACCACAGACAGTGCCAACAGCAGCAAATACAGATGAGTAGTCTAAACGAGAATCACAAGCTGCAGGTAGTGCTGGCAGACAGAGGCCTGCGCAGTATGTCTTGGTTCTGGCTAAGAGGCAGAGGATAGCATACACAATCATTATCGAGGTCAAAGTCTAGACTCCCATGCATATACATATAAGGAAACTGTTGCCTGTCAAACTCAATGACATTTACTTAACCATGCAGCATCAGAAATGGACAACCCTAAAGGGCACAGTTGTTACCTGCAGTACTGACAAGGTAATTGTGGAACCTGTAATGAAAGTATGAAGTTTACATAAGAGAGTACTCTCATATGGAAATATGGATATGCCCCTAAGCAGAGCATTTGTCTGAGGTGTACATTTATGTCAGTAATATCTCCTATGACTGATTTTTACAACATACAGTTATGTATTTAAACAATAAAGCATTTCAGTTGACCACTGTGCATAAAACACGAAACGGGTCAATTAAACTCTCATTTGCACAACTATACCAAGAAGCAAGACTGAAGTACCTACTGCTCCTACTGCTTTATTTACAATATAACTGAAATGCAATGAGAGTTAACAAATATATATGCAATCATTCACAAATGAGTAAGAACTAGAAATCAATACATGTCCTTCTGCAATATATATTGATAAATGAAAACTTGTAAGTAAGCAAGCATTAGCTATCCACAGTGTGCATCAGGCACATATGCAACCCCAAGTCAGAAAGACTTCTACAAAGGGGAGGGTGCAGTCATCATCATTTGCACAGGATGGGGTCTAGGACAGCAAGGCTGACAAAGAAGTGAGTGTGTTCAAGTAAGAAACGATGTATCTATCAGAGTATACTGTGTTCAGGGTCAGTAACAACCGATTTATATCACTCAACAGTACTGTTTAAATAGCTGGCATGTGTTTGAGGTGGTATGGGCAATTTATTTTTTTAACGTGTGTGTGTGTCTGCATGAGCACAGTCAAGGAATGTTCTAGCAGTACATCCTAGCATCTCAGACAGGTGTGAGCTATGCATGGTAGAGCATCGATACCGTCACCTCCAACCACGAGAACCACCTCTGACAGGAGTTACACTGCTACTTCCACAGCTCTGGATAAACATCGGGGTGTTACCTGAATGCAAGAGATGTCTGCTGGACAAGCTCTCCTCATGACTTCATCCAAGACTGCGACCCTGTGGCCTACCACATCTGGGTGCAGAGACTGCAATCACTGATGGAGCAGTGGAATTAGGTCACTATGTGAGTGGGATTTTAAACAGCCACGTCTACTAACACCAGAATATGTAGCATCTCTCTGACCATGTGAATTGAATGCAGCCTTTCCTAGCAGACATTCCATCACAGGAAGTTCCCAATCCAATGTGTCATTCATCCTGTCCAAGGAGTCATTCACATGGTTCATTGAGTCATGCACATCAGAATGCATGACATTTAGTACTCACACTACCTAATCAAAGGCCCTGGTGGAACATGTCTGTGCCTCCACTAAGGTATTACACATACATCTGGTGGCACCTAATAGCACACTAGTAACAGGGAGAAGATGAACAGCAGGCCTCCTCTGAGCACCTCTACCAACCCTACTGTGTGGCACCTCATCCTCATGATGACTAAAGAGCGAATCAAAGTTCTGCAACCAGAGTAACCAAATTATCCTGATCTATTGTGTCAACCTCACCCTGTCCTATATTAGAGGGCTCAGTGTAATGGGTATGTGTAGGCATACTCCTCAGTATCAAACCCTCTGCACTCCCAGCCTGTGCCTTTCCATTACCATCATCATCAGAAGCTACCAGTACTCTGACCCCAGGTGGTAGGCGTTCCAGAGTGTCACTGTCAGGATCACCTACAATAACACAACAGAGAAATAAAGAATAAAATTGATCAAAGCCTTTTCTTATATGAAAGGTACGTTAAACTATAACAGCACAAATTTTACTCTTAGTTATTTACAGTAATAACAGTAACCAAATGTGTGCTTGCTATGTGCAGGTGGTCTTGAGGCCTGCAATCCAGATGTCCCTGTATGTAAGGAAGAGAAAGGAAAGAAGGATGATAAGTATTACAATGAAACGAAACAAGAAACAGTGAACAACTACCTTTACATGTGCAGACTAAAAATGTTCTCATACAAAAATCTACTGACCTGTCAAATTCCCCAACACCCTCCTCTGTCTCTCTTTTACTTATTGTTGCATCTACATATATCAGACATATAACATATACACATATAAGATATAACAATGGCACTTGCCTTTTGCCGACTGGGAAGTTCTGCTTGAAACACCCTTGGTTTGTCATCCATATCAGCACCAACATCAAGGATTCTGTACAAAAACTCTTCTGAGCTATCTGGATCTCGGACAGTGGGTAGTACCTCCTCTGTTTCACTTATGGTTCAGTAGCAGAACCTACTTCCATAGCCACCTGTTTCTGGACAACTGCAGCCACTCTATGGTAGGCAGAGGTTATCATATCATCTGCCCTGTGTCTTATCTAGGAGTAACTTCTCCCATACCCTCCAACACCAGTCACCTGCTGCCATATACTCTCTTGGGCAGATTGATCACTTCTACCTCTCCCTAAAATAAAAGCTCCATGATGATGTAATACCTGGATAATTACCTCAGTTTCTGCATCACTGAATGGTGGCTTGTGGGGTACAGATTTCTTCTTGGGTGCCATATCCCTGTATGAGATGAAACAGAAAACAGACAAAAAAAAATAAAATATATATATATATATATATATATATATATATATATATATATATATATATATATATATATATATATATATATATATGAGTCTACTTCTTTTGACCTAACTCCCATTTGCCTGACACCCATTTGCCTGAGACCAAATGACTGAAATTTAATTTGCCTGACACTTCATTTGCCTGACACTTCATTTGACTGACAAGTATTATTAGCAAGAAAAGGGAATATGCCCACTTCCCCACTGTAGTGCGACCCTGGAGTTAGAATATATAGTTAGGGGAGGGTCCCCACTTACTTTTCTTTTACTAAGCAATATTACATCAAAAGTTAACAATATCATATGAAATGAAGTGGGGGGCTGTGCCCCCCACACCCCCTAACTATATATTCTAACTCCAGGGTCGCACTACAGTGGGGAAGGGGGCATATTCCATTTTCTTGCTAATAATACTTGTCAGTCAAATGAAGTGTCAGTCAAATGAAGTGTCAGGCAAATGAAATTTCAGTCAAATGGGGTCAGGCAAATGAGTGTCAGGCAAATGAAAGTTAGGTCAAAAGAAGTAGACCCATATATATATATATATATATATATATATATATATATATATATATATATATATATATATATATATATATATATACATATACACACACTGCAGTGGTGGTGCTGCAGTAGCATTGTCGCCTCACAGTTAGACGTTGCCCGTTCGATTCTCCTTCGTTGCAGGTTGTGCGTTAGGCCCGGCAAGCCAGCACATAAAACTATACTGCCAATCATTAGCGGACCGGAGTTCCGCTGTGGCGACCCCTAACCGGGACAAGCTGAAAGACACAAACAAACATATACAGGATGTCTGTGCACTCAGTTAAATATAAATGTATGTATCCATCATGTATGCAACAATTTAGAAGATAATGTTTTACATGACTACAGACAAGTTAGGACAGCCCCCCACCCAGCATTATATTTTGTAATGCAGAGGTTCGTGGAACTGTGTAATACATTGCAGTATTAACAATAATAATTCACACGTGAAAATTAGAAATGTACAACACTATTATAGCCCCATCTCCACTGTTGTGGCAGGCAGCCAGGTAGATATCACAAACTTAACACGTTTCTTTGTGCTAATACATGTAAAAATACCTGACCTTGCTAGAACATTATACTACACTCATCTGTACTAATTGTTTAAATTCCAAAAAAATAAAACCTACAAAAGATGTGTGTCAGGTAGCATTCTGTGGCAAACATTTTGTAATGTAGACATGATTGATATACATGGACTATGCCAAAAATAAAAGCTATAGCAATAGTAAAAAGATAAATGGTTTGTATCAGGCATTGCAGATCATCCTTAATGTTACACTAAAGGTATTATGTATGAAATAGTAACACACCTTGAAAAGAAAGCAGTGTAGAAAGCAAATAACTCTTCAAAAGTCATGTGTATTTAGCAGTATCAAGCTGTCTGGATCCCATCTCCCCACTGTGATACAAGTGCATTAGCAAAATGATTAGCTTTATACAGTACAGAATCAGCCCTGTGAGCACTCTAAAGTATGCATATTAGGTGTTAAAATTTTAACATTCCTGAATGACACAATCTGCACTAAGGGTTGGGAAGGTAAACATGGTGTAAAGCATGACACAGTTTCATGCACATGCCCTAATAATACAAGGATGAGCATGGAGAAGTGTTATCTGCTAATAGCTTGCAGGTATCTATGATTAGTCTGACTGCAAGAACAATAAGTGTTTTGCAGTTTCTCTTCATTGATGTATACTTACAGTGCATCTGGGAGAAGAGACTTAACAAAAAATCTGAAACAAGTTTGAGTGAGTTATAAGAGCAATATTCCTAGCATTCAAATGCTGTTTTAATGACCACATTTACTGCCTCTTACAAAGACATTTGTGCATATTCAATGGAGTACATTAAGAATTCATACAGGTAACATATGCAATAAAATTGAAATAACATTGCTCTTAGGAAAGCATATGAAAGGGAATGAAGCGCGATAAAGAAAGAGAAAATACACATGCAACATTTGCATTTTTATTTAATATTGTGTGACTACATGCGTATCATATTTTTTGGTAATATCCCAATCATTCAGACATTTCCTGGCAAATGAGAAAAGGACAACTTTTATAATTTGGTTCTGTTGCACTTTACTTTGAATATGACTTGATACAATGTCACATTTTTAGTGCATCTAAACACTTTCTTGCCTTGCCAATATATATCTTTGTCTGTGGCAGGTATGGGAAAAAATGGTAAATGATTGTTTTTAATATCCTGCTTTGAGGGTTCAAATCCATACAGGTTCCTTGTACAAGATAAAGTTGATTAAACATCAGAAATGTACATTCACAGTACTTCTTTCAAGCTGTGTTTTTTTTCTTGATCATTTGTGCTCCATTTGGCATTATGCTCTGTGGACTGACCACTGTCAGTACCAATGAGCAGCAGTTCACGTGTCAAGGTAAAAACTGATGAATTTAAATTGAAACGACATCAAAAGTGCAATTGATATTTTCATTGGTGTGCTTTCCTCAGCACTCTGAACAGTACCGAAGAAATTCAGGCTGTCACACACCTATCTCTGTGACACAATGTATAAATGTATTTAACTTAGGGAAACAGTACAGTTTATGCAAGGTTTAAAACCTGTTCACAGATCATTGTACTGAAGGAAGTCATAATAAATCTTGGTACATATTTTGGTGTATGAATGCGTTGAGGTGGGAAACACAAGTATAGCCAGTATTGACTAACAGGGATAGACAGATATGTCATATGAAATGATGATATTATTAATTATGTATGTGTGAAAAATGAAAGCATTTCTTCTGTTCTCTGTCTCCTTTTATATTCCCAAAGCATTACCTAATATCCTGATATTGTGAGACGTACATGAGAGTAGTGATGTGATAAGGAGATGTGAGAAGGCTGAGTGTGTTGTGTAGCTCTGCTCATTGCTATATATACACTGGGAATCATTCTATGCTCCTTCAAATTATTATCCAAAATACTTTCTCTGAATGTTTTTGAAAAATATTGCCGTCTGCATTTTCCTGCCACTTAACAGTGCAAAATTCACTTTTATGGCTTAAGGAAAAGTGAAAAATGTAGTTTTGGCTGCCTTATGTAGTGCAAATATGGCTGGTGTCAATGTGTGGCCCCAGCACTCTGGGTAGTACTGACTGCGGAGAATGCACCTGACATGTCCAGCTCTGTGGCAGAAGATGCAAATGAAGTGAGCTAAGAGAAATAAGGCACATAAGACATTGTTCAAATCCTGTATAGAGATTACATTTCAGTTATTCTCAATATGTAATTTTTTCAGTTTATTTTTTAATCTGCATTTGCATGCTACTTGGCAACAAGCAAACAGGGTTTACCTAAGGAAAAAAGTGAAAAATTTAGTAAAACAAACAGCACCAGAATTACCCATTCTAAAGACTTAAACCTTACCTGTGATATAAATAGGTCCTGCTGGAGAGATAGGTATGTATGCCAAAGACTGCCATGTCTGTGGAACAGGCTCCCCATCCATGTGAAGCAGAGTTCCTCCCTCATCCAATTCAAGTGCAACTTGAACAATTGGATGTGAAACTGGAATTTCATCCCTGTTTGGCACGTGTTTCTAATGGACACAGATAACCTGTAACTAGTTTATCTTCCAAACCCATGCTTACACTTATCAAGGGTTTCAGAACTTGTCAGAAATATAGGATGCATTATTAAGCCTATAAAGGTCCTTGTGGTCATTAGCCTAGTAAACACATATGAATCTACAACATGACTTATGTAGCACAAATGTGCCCAACAATGATGCACTTTCATCAGAACTACGGACAGTACTGAGTGAATAAATCTACATCTCAAATAACTATCCTCGTGGTACAGTGTAATTGAATTAAATTTAGACAAATAATAGAGCTGATCCAGGGTTTGAATACAGTTAATTTTACAGAAGGTGGTATGAATATATATTTATAGACACGTCTGTATTACTGACTTCTGTATATTCCCACTATTCTCAGTATTTCTAACAGTTTGTTCTTTTGTTTGTCCACCTTCACCAATATAGCAACCATAGTTTTGGGTTTTCTATATTGGAACAAGTTGGACACCATCCAAGGGGTGACCATTGGTCAATTATTTTGAAAAAAAGGGAATTATGGTGGCAGAATTTTGTTTTTTTTAATGATTCTGTTTTGCCTGGTTTGAATGAAGTTACTAGTATCAACAGTTTGTTGAAACTGAAGGCATACAAAAAGTGATTTAATGGAATTTATTCCTTTGCTTTTATCTTTTTCTTATTTGCATTTTGTATATAAATTTACGAAATTGTTTACATTTTGGTCACTTGTCTGCTATTTAAGTTTTATCATAGATAAACAAAGACATTGGTAATCTCCAAACTCTGGAGCTCACCCAGTTCGGGTTTGTAAAAGGCAGATCATGTCTCCTAAACCTGATAGATGTCTTTGGAGCAGTCACCAAAGCCATAGACAAGGGTAAAGTGATTCACACAGCCTATCTAGATCTCACCAAGGCTTTTGACACCATCCCTCACTCTGGAATTATAGATAAACTCACTAAACTAGGTATAAATCCCTATGTCACAAGATGAGTTGCCAACTGGCTCACTGACAGAGCCCACACTGTGAAAGCAGCAGACTCCAAATCCAACTTCAGACCAGTGACAAGTGGAGTACCACAGGATTCAGTCCTGGGTCTTCTCCTGTTTGGTATCTACTTCTCCAAAGTACAGGCTAACACAGAAGGTCTTTGGCTAATGAAATTCGCAGATGACTGCAAACTAGCAGCCATAACTGAAACTCCTAACGATGTTAACATCCTACAAAAGGGCCTCGCTGAGACAGATGCCTGGTGTCAAAGCCATGGCCTCAAGCTCAATGCCAAAAAGTGCATTGTCATCCCCTTTGGTAAAAACTCAGTACCCATGAGCTACCACATAGGTGGCAGTCTACTTAACACCAAAATGTGTGATAAGAGACCTTGGGACACAGGTGGACAGTAGTCTCTCCTTTGATAATCACATTGCCACAGTAGTCAGGAAATCCTTCTATGTGGCACACCTCATCACAAAAGGTTTCTTATCCAGGAAAAGAGAGATCATTGTTCCCCTCTACTCTTCAGTCATTAGACCCATTATAGAGTACAGCACCCCTTTTGGTATGTACCACACAAGACATCTACAACAACTGGAAAGGCTGCAGAAATACCTCACAAAGAGGATTACTGGCCTCAAACAGATGCCCTATGCAGACCGTCTCAAAAAACTCCAGCTTTACTCCGTTGCATATCTCCTACTCAGAGGCGATCTCTGCCTAACATACAAAGCTATGTCAAACCCAGAGCTGTTGGACATGCTCCACTTAAAGAAACCCCAATCCTGCCAAGCTACATGCTCTAGAGACCTAAACCTTGTCACCACAATAAACAGAACATGCTGGAGGGATAGAGTCCTGTCCCAGAGACTTCCCATACTCTGGAATAGACTACTTATCTATATCAAACAAAGCTCCTCATTAGCACGCTTCAAGAAAAATCTTGATTGGATGGGAAATAGGAAATTCATGCTGGGAATCACCTCTGTGGCTCTGCTCAACAGGGCACACAAAAATCATTTTCTTGGGTGGCGAAAGCCAGGGTACCCTTTTGGCAAGGCTTGTATAGGCTCAAGGGCCGATAGCCTAGTACCTACGTATGAACCTATAAACCTATAATATTCAATAAGTTATTAGGTACTATTACTTTAAAATTTTAAACACTGAGTACATCATGTGATTTGCAGAGAGTATATAGTGGATCATATGACTGATTTTAATTGTCTGAGGAAGTCTATTCAAGTGGACGAAAGTGCTCACCTTTTGTTATTTGTATTACATATCTTTTGGATTCTGCCTGCCTATTTGCCATGTTTTTTATTTTTTGTTTTTTGGGTGTGTAGTGTGAATTATTCATCTTCACATAATTTGCGATTAACTACAAATGTGATAATATGTTCCACAAATTACATGCCTGATAATACAAGGAGATGTGAGGAGGATGAGTATATCACTTGAATGCACTTTTTGCTCTGGTCATTGTTACATATACCCAATGATTAAATTAATTTTGCAGTCAGCTCTATTCTCTCTCATACATTTATTTCTAATGCATTTTGCATTTGCTCCCTATTCAGCAGCTTGCAAACACAGTTCAATGCTTAAGGGAGAAAGTGAGGCTGCCTTATGTAGTGGAAAGCACCCTGGCAACATAACGTGGCTGGCAGCACTCTGAATAACTACTGGAAGAAAATATACCTGTCAGGTAACCTTTTCTGTGGCACACGGTATAAATGAAGTGAACTGAGAGAAGTAAGGCATCTGACACATTAGAGATCACATTTAGTGTATTCTCAGTATGTATTTTTTTAATATCTGCATTTGATCTCTGCTTGGCAACATGCAAAGACAGTTCACTACCTTATGAAAAAAGGGAACATTTAGTTTAGGCTGCCTTATGAAGCACAATTATGCCCAACAATGGTACGCTTTTGTCAGAGCTCTGGACATTACTGAGTGACTAAATTCCACATCTCAGACAACTGTCCTTGTGGCACAATGTGCAATTGAAGTGAATTGAGACAAATAACTGAGGTGATGCAGGGTTTGAATACAGTTAATTATTAATTTTACAGAGGGTGGTATGACTACATATCTACACACAGTTTTGTATTACAGTCTTGTTGTGTACAACTCCATGTTCTCAGTGTTGCTAACACTTGAGCTGTTGGTCTATCCACTTTCACATCATTTATCATTAACTGTAGAAGTGATAATGTGTTCCTGATGTTGCAAGGAGATGTGAGAAGGATGAATGAGTCACCTGAATGTACATCTTGCTCTGGTCATTGCTATATATATATATATGCATTTATTGAATTAATTTCACTGTCAGCTCTATTCTGTTTAATATAATTATTTCTAATGCTATTTGCATCTGCTCTCCACTCAGCATCATGGAAACACAGTTCACTGCATAATGCATAAAGCGAAAAATTAAGTTTAGGCTGCCTTATGTAGCGCAAACTAGCCTGATAGCATTATGTGGCAGGCAACATTCTATCTGGTAACTTTCTCTGTGGCACAGTGTGTAAATGAAGTGAACCAAGAGAATAAGGCACATGATGCATTGCTTGAATTCTTTTTATATATCACATTTTAATTATTCTTAATATGTAATTTTTTTTTTTTTTAATCTGCATTTGAATTCTACTTGGCAGAGCACAAATATGGTTCACTACCTGAGGAAAAAAGTGAAAAAAATTACTTTAGGCTGTCTTATGTACCAACACTCTGGACAGTATCGAATGGAGAAATTCCACCTGTCACATAAATAACTCTGTGGCACAAGGTGAAAGTGCAGTGAGTTTAGATAAACAACATAGCTTATTAAGGGTTCATATTGAACTTAAAGATACTTTTACAGACCGTGTCAGAATATATTTCTCAGAACATTTTGATTAGGACTAAAAATGAAGACAAATGATAATGCTAAACATGCTTTTGCAAGCAATGCATCAGTGATGCTTAGATATATAAAGGTTTCTGTTTAGCATATATCATTAATGCTTCGCATATAACATCAAGCTAAGGTGTGTACAATTTCTTAAACATGACAATGATGATATTTAATTTAAAATGTACTTACATATGCATTGATGGGCACAATACTTTTGTTATAATCATCATGACTCATCACATACCCTATGTGCTTAGGACAGTTATGTCTTGTGAAGTATGCATGTAACATACCTCAGACTATATTACTTAGCTCATTCAGCTGCAACCATCTGAATATATATGTACAAACAGAAATACTGCCTTTTACATAGGAGTGCATTCCCAGGACTAAGCAAAATCACACACATACAGGCCTCTCTGAAGTATATCTCCATACATTCTGCAAGTAGTTCTCCTGTGGCAATGTCAATTAATAAGCAAAGTTTCAATTTTTTTATGCCTTATCCCATGGGCTCGATTTTAGGCTGGTGCAATAATATTTTAACATTGTGTAAGCCCCAACATCACAATATGTCCCAATTCATCCTCTTTCTCCTTCAAACTGCAAGGATTAAAAGCCATGCCACTAAGCATGTCATTGTTGAATAATGGAACCTGTGTCAATAGGTTGAGCATCACACATGGCAAAGCTCGATGACATGTTTCACATCTTTATTGCTATGTAATGTAACTAGTGCCAATGTGTCTGCCAAGGAATCTATATGCTTTCAATTGCACAAATGCAGTTGGCAAGGCTGTTCTTTGCACAGAACTAGTTACACACAAGATCCGAATTGGGTGCCAATTCATACATACTTTGTTAGGTTGACTTTTGCAGACATGTCTGACAATTGAAAGAATGGTGCTAAATTTGGAGCACAAAAATGGGGTGTTGAGGAATCCAGGATACTTTTGGCAATCACTGTGAAGCACTACAGCCATAGGCTGCTGCAGGGAGAATTACACTTGGTCTGTCTAATGCTGTGGCTTGGAATGGCTTAGCCAAAGTTGTCTCCAGTGCAAATGGCATTCCACACAAAGGAGAACAATGTCGTTACCCATATGGTGACCTTAAGAAGCACAACAAGGGCCTCCTAAGCTAGTAAGAGGCAGAATGTAGGACTGCAAACACCCCTAAGTTGTGTAAGTATACTGATCCATAGCCATCTATGATGTGGCAGTAATTATCTAGCCGGCCAACACAGTTACTCGTTATGCATTTTTATATATTTATTTTCTTTATGTACTGTACAGCTGCAGAGCAAATTGCTGCAAACCATGAGGTACACCAAGAGAGATTAACCTGCCTCAGGGAGGTACTGGGTAAGTATGATTTGGGTCCAAATTCAAGCCAGAAAATTATTTTCAATTATTTTCAGTTCCTCAATCAATAGCATCTTGAGTAGGCATACCTCATCCTTGATATTAAGCATGCATGCCTTCCCAGTAACTCTTGCTGCTTGCATTAGGCAATGACAACACTAGCTTAACTGTGTGTGGGTTCAATACCTACAAGCAACAATTAGTTTTACAGGATAGTATTTCTAAAATATTAACAGCAAAAATATGTCAAGAACAATTCAAATGTGGTAGTTGCAGTTATTACATCTGAATGCATATATCCTGTCCATCATAGAGAAATAAATGCTTTTTACTTATATCTTAACAGTGAAATTTATCTGTTTTATGACACAATCTGACCTTAACATCACATATGGATGTAGCAAAGGTCTACAATACTAATTATTATAACTGTTCATGTATTGCCCCCAAAACTGTATTGACTAAATAAATAATGTGACATGCCATAGATCTAATTGTCTTTTCTTGTCTCCTCCAACCCTCTCTCTCTCTCTCTTTTTTAAAATTTTCCAGGGTTTTATAATTTATTCACTTTCTGTTGTTTGCATACCTTGCTGTAGAAAACAGAATGACCAACAACACACAGAGGTAGACTACCCATACCTTTACAGATGGTAGCACAGGCACCCAGCACTTCCAGTTCACAACCTGTTAGCATTGACTCTACAATCACTGCCCTACCTATTCCACCTGTGCCAGGTAGCTCTGTCTTGGCTACTGGTGCAGTGGTACCCTCTGAGAGCATTACCAGTGGAGGTGTCAATTTTGTCACTGGCAGGAACTGACAGAGATGGTGGAGGATGTCATGGTGATGCATGTATTAGCAAGATAGAAAAGGCCCTGCATCCAATTGCTAAAATGATGCCATGTCTGGCACTGACCCAGGCAGCTGATACTGGAGACAGTGATGAGAGTTCTGAGGGTGAGGACTAGATTCTCACTGTTCTCAGACTGGACATGGGTGCACCTCTGATGTCCCCTACCTATCCTAGCAGCTTCCATAACATTACTACACACACACACACACACACACACACACACACACACACACACACACACACACACAAAGTGCCTTACACATAGCTTTCCATTTTGCCTATGTGTCATCTTGACAGAGTTGATTAGGTCCAACTGGCCATACACCATTATTGTCTTGTCACCCATCACTGGTGTGGTGACACTCCAAAGTTATGAAATTGTGCATACAATTGTACCTTTATATACTGAAGTTGATAGCTATGGGGTGTCCAACACCCTCCTGCACATTCTTGTATTCTTTCTCCTGTATCCTGCCCTCTGCTTACCTACTACACTTTTACCACTGTCTTAGCCATTCCTTTTTCACATGTTTAATCTGGTCAAAAAATAGATTTCTCATAACACACATGGCCAGAAATGGTCTTTTGAAAATCCTTCACTTTATATCCTCAGTATTTGTGCAGACATAGTGCAACAATGCTGAGTGACAGTGAACGCTGTTTAAATTCTTATTGCAAAAGCTGATAATTTCAGTTTAACCCACAGAGGTCTGGTTACTTTCATGGCAATGTGCTTAAATCTGCTGCATTGTTGAAATATAGAGTAAAGGCAGACTAAAGGCAGTACTGTGAAGCAGTTAATATAACAGTTAATATAACAGTTACTAGTCTGCCAATTAGAATAAAGAAGGAGATCCTATGTGGCATGTTGAGACACTTACCGTTTGTAGACTGATGTTTTTGCATAGTGTCATGGGTTAGATTACAGCTGTAGGTCAATTTATTAATTCATGACATTTCATATTACTTTTTTATGTTTAACTGCAAATGTCTGTATTTCTCTCCATATACATTTCATTAACATACGATTTGAATAGTACAGCAAGACATCATTTGAAAAATCATTTTTATTTGTATTGTATTCAGCGGTAGACCACTGATTTCCATAAATCTTTTTCAGACTCAGCCAGGGAGTGGTGTCTAGTTAAGTGACTTGTTCAGAGTCACAGGATTAGGCAATTGAGGTTGAGGGAATCAAACCTTGCACCAGTGGACCACAGAAAACAACTCATTAACAGCTCCTTAATTCTTTAAACTAACTACCATACTGCCAATGAAGCACCTACAGGAAGTTTTTAAGCCAACCTTATCCTGCTTATGCCCTAATGTTTATTGCTCTCTCCCACCCCTTATTTGCCCCATAGCAAGCACTTCATTGTACAGAGCATGACCGATTAGTGATGATTTAATAAGTTAAGACTAACATACCATACGGATGTTGCTACATGTCCTACAAAACATTTTGTTGCTATTCTTCTCTGCATCTTTTTTGTCTCTCTTTGTTCACCACTTCTGCTTCAGTAACTAGTCACTGTGTTTCAATTGTGTCCTTTAAATGTTGTGAAGTAGTATTTCCTTTGTGGTGTGATGAGATAATGCTTATATGTATAGATACATTTTGATTACTTTCAAGGGTTCTAACTAAGCCATTAGCTAAGTGTTGCTGACTGTTTTTGGTACATTATTTTGTGTATTTGTTGGCTACATATTGTTATATGCCACCACTAACCTTCTTCTGTCATAAGCTACTTTGCCCTTCCTCCATCTCACCCTGTCGATGCTATCTTCACCCTTTCATATCATTAATCTTCCACCTCTGTATTTGTACAATGTCTGGCACTGAGCAATAAATGCAACTAAGGCTTAATGGAAGTACACAGTTTATGGCAATAGCTTGTGATTTTATTGCCTTTAGCTGCGTTACTCTATTGTGCTTCACAATGTTGTGCTTAGCTTTGTTTACTCAGTTTAATGTACTTTTTAACAAGCCTAAGTGTTGGCTATACAAATTACAGTGGTCAGTAGGGTAATAAGGATGAATGCATGCATTCATGTTTGCTGAAATCTGCTGTCAAATGTTAACTATCAGAAGTATGACTTCTCTCTTTTTTTTATTTCTCCAAGTCTTTTGGGTTTCTGATACTATGATAGGAATGGACCTCATTCCTAAGTCAAAGTACGATTAAAGTTCATGAAATCAGTATTGTTTCAGTCTTTAATGTCAGCCAGAAATGTTGTTCGTAGCACCTGCAATGAGCCCAGTAATGACTCCTACAATTCGTATGGAGTTACACGTATTGGTAACATATCTAAATACGATTGTAGAGTCTTTTTTATAAGACCTGTTGCTCCTACTACTATAGGAACTATTTGGATATCTGTCTTCCACATTGCTCTCATTTCTCCCTGCAAATCCTGATATTTTATGACTTTGTGTCTCTCTGTATGCAAGACACTGTAGTCACCGGGTGTGGCAATTTCAATGATCAATGCTACTTTTGTCTTGTTTTCATGGACCACTATATCCGGGATTCTAGCATCTATCTTTTGAACTGTTCATAATGGGTGATCCCATGTAATGTAGACTTTATCATTTTCTACAATGCTTTGTGGCTCATGTTTCCAGAGTTTTTCAGTTGCTTCAGTACCATAATGTTTGTACAATCCCCAGTGCAACAGTCTTGTGACATTATGCCATTCAGTATGCAGTCCTTCTGCCATTAGTATGTCACAACCAGCAATGAGGTGTGCGACTGTTTCCAATTCTGTTTTACAAAACCTATATTTGTCTGTTTCTCCTTCATGTTCAATGGACTTTGTAAACCAATGTGTACGTAGCCCACTATCTTGTGCTGCCAATATTAACCTTTCATCTCTTGGTTTGAATTTGCCTCTCCTTAACCATTCCTGCATTTGCAACTGATCAACATGAGGTTGTTCCAGAAGTTTTCTATATTTGCAATGATATTTATGCATTTTCCACATTTCTTGCCTTCTCATCTTGTTTTTCACCTTATAGTCTTTCTTCTGTTTTTTTGGCACATTCAGTTGCTGCCTGATTTTTATCTACTTCTGGTTTGAGTTTCATTCCTGCTTAACCGATATGCTTCTGCTAGACTAAGCAGGGAAGTTGTCTTAGATTTATTTTCCTCACACTTCAAAACTTTCACTACATTTGGGTCTTGTGAGGAGAGCAGATATGTGCAGAGTCCTAAGATTGCAGATCTATACATGTAATCAATTCCAAGGAGGCCCATCCCTCCTTCAGAATGGGGTTATATAATCTTGGTATGCACTGATTTTTATAGATCATTTGGTGAGCATGAAGCATCCTTTTTGTTTTCCTATCTAATATATCTGACACATTTTGGGGCCAGTCAATCACTCCAAAACTGTATGTTAGGACAGGAAAAGCAAATTGGTTTATAGCTTGGATTTTGTCCCTAGATGTCAACACTGTTTTCAGGATTAATTTAAGTCTTCTAAAGTATTCCTTACTAAGCTTTATTTGTATTTATTCATGTTTTATTGTTGAGACTTCATCAATTCCCAAATATTTATGTACTCGGTCTTGCTCAAGTTCTTTTATATCACATTCTTGCCCCAAACCGATGTTTACTTGGTGCTACAGTTTTCTTACTTTAAAGGTTGCTTTTGCACATTTATCAATACCAAATGACATTCTTGTATCATCTGAAAGAGTTTTGACAGCTTGCAGTTGTGCTTTCAGTTCCTCATCTGATAAGCTATACAGTTTAAAATCAGCAGCAAAGAGTAGATGAGAAGTCTTTACACTTTGTTGTTTTCCAAGAGCCAAATTATAACTCTGGCCTAAGATGTTAAGTAAACAGCTTAATGGATTAATGGCAAGGCAGAATAGTAACAATGACAGAAAGTCACCCTGGAATATCCCCATTTGAATTTTTATCCATGAAATAATAATTTGTCCTTTATCATGGCTTAATTGCAAAGTGGTCTGCCACTGTTTCTTGAACACTGTAATGTAGTTGATCAGTGTAGGGCATATCTTATACATTTTAAGCACTCTTTGACCCATGAATATGGGATACTCTCAAATGCTTTTTTGTAGTCAGTCCATGCCATACTTAAATTCCTCCCCTTTTTAAAGTTCTGCACTATGACTTTATTTACAATAAATGATTCTTTGTTCCATATGATTTTATTTTATTGCCCTTTTGTTCTGTTGCAATAATTGAGTTTTCTTCTAAATGACTATAAACTCTGTTGGCATCAATTTCAGTGTATAGTTTGTACATCATCAAAAGGTAAGTTATTGGTCTATAATTTTTAGGGTAGCTTGCAGGTTTACTCTTAAGTAGGAGCATTGTTTTTCCTGTTGTTAGCCAGGTGTACGCATATAAATAGTTCTTTTTCATGGCTACATCTTCATGCAAAGATGTTAATACTTTTAACCAGAAGTGAGGTACTGCATTTGGTCCTGGGGTTTTCCAATTAGAGGCTTCTCTTAAATCTGTTTCAATGTCTCTGGCTATTACTTCATCCCATTTCATATCCTGTAACTTTAAACTTCTTATTCTTTCTTTTACGTCTATCCATTTAGCATCTTTGTTATGTTCCACAGGATCTTCATAGATACTTCTCCAAAATGTATCTATTTCTTCTTTTTTTTGGTGGTCTTTCAATTCCTTTTACCTTGTTTCCCAATTCTCTACAAAACTTTTTTAGATCATCAATAAATTGCTTATTTTGTACTTTTCCTTTATATTTATCTGCATATCTTCTTAGTTTTTCCTCCTGTTCTGAGATGATTCGTTTGTTATTTGTGATAGTGCATGATAGATCCTGATCTGTTCTAATACTGTGCATTGCTTTTATCATGTCTATCTTTCTTAGTATGTTTGTTGATCTGTTCCCTCTTCTATACTCTTCTAACAGCAGCACTTCTTGTCTTAATCGATTTATAGTTTTCCCTATTCAATACTTCCATGATGGTATTCAATTTCTCCTCTTCCTTCCCTCACTACCTTCTGTTCTTGTGGTAGAACTTTATATGTTATTAATTTAGCTGCACAGTAATATATCCTCTTTACTTCTGTTATAGTGCATGGATCTCTATGGACCTCCCTAATTACTGTGTTCACTTGTTTTATCAAACTTCTGACTTTTTGTTTTTTATCGACCTTCTGCTGTCTATTTCTTTCATTGATCTTAATATCTCTATCTATCTCTATTAAATCAAGCAACTCTTCTCTTAGCTGATTTTCTTCTAGACTGAGGGCACATTTTTTTGTTTTCCATTTCCTGCGGGCATTCCATAGAAAGTTCTATTGCATCTTCCTGTGGCATGTTCTGTTCAATTTTATCCTGTGCCATCTGTTGCTCTGTCATATGGGAACTCACTGGCCTTCCACTCCTCAACATTGACTGCATTGGATTTTCCACAGTTTCCTGTTCCTTCCCTTTGCTGTCCAGCTTCATGTGAATATTTATACTGGTTTCCTGTGGAAGGCTTCAAAATATCTTCATATGACACCTGACCAATTTCTTCCTTTTCCACTGGTTTCCCCTTAATTTGGAGGTCCATTGCTCTATCCTGTTGTGGTGCTTTCTGAATTAGATTTTCTACACTGAATCCTTTACTTCGGAGGTGCTCCATAACCTCAGTTTCTATTTCTTTAACTTCTCCATTATTAGTCTCTGTTTCTACTTTCCTCTTTGTCTTCTTATTTTTGTATTGTAAAGTTTTCCACATCTGGATTTCTTTGCCTGTATTTCTCTTCAAATGTCTTTGGTGTTGCTCCTTTTGTATTAATTAGTTTTGCTTTCTCCATTGCATAGATATTACACCATATTAAATCTCTTTTGCTTTTACATGCCCATATTTCTTCTTCAGATGTCTCCTGATCTTCCTGTTTCTCCTTACTTTGGGGACTCGTTCCATCGTGCTGTGATGTAACTGGTGTTAGACCTTCTATATCAAATCCTTCGCTTTGCAGGTACTCCATAACTTCAAGTTCTATTTTTTTAACTTCTACTTTACTAATCTTCTTTTCTATGTTCCCTCTTTGTGATATTATTTTTTATTGTGAAATTTCCCATGTCTGGATGCCTTTGCTTGTATTTCTCTTCGAATATCTTTGGGGCTGCCTTCTTTATGCTGATTTGTCTTTCGCCTTTGCATAAATATTGCACCATATCAAATATCTCTTTCTTTCCCATGTCCATAGTTCTTTTTTATACTTTTCAAAATATCTAGGTTTTGTTGTTTATAGTTTTGCACTTCCTCAGATGCTTCTTTTTCCAAACAGATCAAAGTTTCTTGGTCTATATATATACTGTTTTTCACAAATCAGTTGTTTTAGTGACCACAAATTTTTATTTGAAGCTTCTAACAGTTTTTCTTGTAGAAGTATTTCTCTTTCCCCTAATTTCTCTCTTAATCTTTTTGTATATCTTGTGTCTGGAAATTCTGGTCTTTTTGCATAATAGCAACAATACATAATTTCTTTCTTATCCTTAATAGTCCACTTTATTGTCTTTATAGCTCTTCTTTGGCCTATCAGTTTTTGTGATTTTATGGACTGATACTTCCTTCTACAACGGGGGGGGGGCATTCTCCCCTAAGCCTGGCCTGGTCTCATTGTAAGGATGTTTCCGTATTGTGAGGATTCTATACTGTCATTTCTTCCAGTCCTGGCACCATTGTGCCTACCAGTATTGGGCACTTTTTTATCCTGAGTCTTGTGCACCAAGCTATCTTTTTTTAATTTTGACCTACTTCTGTCCATGATATTTGCTATATAAATACAATCTATATATCAGTGTCATCTTTTTGTGAAAAGCAGGGTCCACCTTGGGAAGGTACCACCAAGATTTGAGGATGAATGCAGTTTCAACAGTGCTATACTCCTTTGCTTGCTGACTTATCACCTCTCCATTTGGACCCCTATGTGGTGTGCTTAGAAAACACTCAGTTATAAATGTTTTTCTTGGAGTGCTTTAAAGGTTTGAATCCAGATGGTTGAAAAAATGTTTCAGAATGTTTTATTGACTCCTCTGGCCATAAGTGTTGGCTTCTGCTTTCCTTAACACATCATTATCCTGCTATTACATTAATGTAACTGCTCCCTATTGTGAAGCCCGTCTTTTACAGATCTTTGTGTGAAAGCGAGCACAGAGCAACACAGAGTACTACTAATTCCCATTCTAAGTTCAACACTGCAAGATATGATTATGCATGCACTATTACTTTGCCTTTAGCAGAGCAAAACCTAGGAAGCTGGTAGTGCACAAGTTTATATATTAAATGTTTAATATTATGAATCTGTGCATAGCATTTTTTTATCTTCACCATAGGTATCCAGAGCAGCCAGCTTATATTTACTTTGCCAAATCACCTTTTCATTGTATTTGAAAATGTTTACTATGTATGTCCACATGGGTGGGTCTTGTGCTGAAAACTCTGGACAAAAATTCTGAAACCTCAAAAGATATGATTGTGTAATTAATATGAATCATACAATTAGAAAAAATAATTACTGTAGACCTGCATGGAATAACACCTTCCTACCCAAGTAAATGACTTTCTCATTCTTGGCAATAAAATCAACAATCAAATACTGGAAAAATGAGTGCTGCTTAGCAATGAAACGCAAGCAAACTGCCTGCCATTTTCTTTTTCTGGTTAACCACAGGTTTCAAACATCTATCATAAACATCACTTCCAGTATTAGTGCTCTTAAGGGAGACTTCTAGGCCACTGTAGAAATTCATGTGTGGAAATGTAGGAAACAAAAAAACAGCCCAGCTCATCCCAGTGACAGTGACTGAATCTTCTTGAGACAAACTAATCAACTTTTGCCGGTATGACTCAGTGAGTGACTGGAACTGAATCCAGTTAGGTAACTACAGAATAAAACATAAACATCAGACAACCGTCAGTATTTGATATTAATGATAAGGTCCTGTCCTGTCAGTTCTCATCATCTCTTGCATTCAACGTGTGAACAACATCCTGTGTGTGGTGACTGGATAACTGTAGCAAAATTAACAAAACCATACATTAGCATGTCTTGAATCTCCAAATGATTGCTCTTTTGAGGATCCACTCTTAATAAGCAATTATCAAGGACTGTATAATCACAATGTCAAAGTAATTAAAGCAGATCCACTCTTCAGAAGGCAGTTGGAACAGGACACTAACTGTGGATCTGAGGAAGTGAACTCATAGCCGTCAGGTCCTGCTGATTAAATACCCTCTTTGCTTATTACTGCTAGTGAACACAAGTCCCAATCACTTCATAAGTTTTAATCACTTCTGTTTCATGTATTTTTTGCTAATATAAACCAGGCAATAATGTAGAAAAAGGAAAGACGTGGATTTAGCAATTTTCCTTTCATTGTGCTTGTGTCACGTTGAAGTCAGTATACGTAAGTAGCAGGTTGTGGGGGGAAGTGAGGAGGGAGTACTTTCCTCATGTAGAAAGGCTAATGTTGTGCTCTTTTAATTTTGGAAGATCTATGCATCACTCAGTTAGTAATTGTGCAGTGTTTTGCTGTTCATCAGTTTCTGATGTGTGGTCTTTTATTAGACAAGCTGTAATGTGTTGGCGGCAAAATACACGTGTCCTCTAAGAAAAATCAGCCATAAACAGAGTTGCAGGAGCTTGAATTATGTTTCCTGTTTAATTTAGAAAGTGCTTATTGGAAAAGATGGGGTGGGGTGGATACATCAAGGATGATTCATGTCAGCGTATTCTCATTTTTTGGGTCACTATGCAATGAATTTTCACAGGACGGATAAATGTATTATAGACCAAAGTTTTGTTACGATCCTCACGTTAACCTATTTTAGCATCTTTATTTGTAATTCAGCAGGACAGCTCCAATTCTTTAGATCAAGAATATGCATTTACAGTAGTTAATGCAGTTTTATATGTTTTCATCCATGCAATTAGAGGTTTAGTTTATTTCATAATTCAATAATTGCTTTGTTCCATAATCACCCTTTTCAGTTACAAGAAAAAAGTCATTTTGCTGCTGCTATTTAGTTTTTGTAATAAACACATGTCACAGCTGCAAAGTTTGCATAATTGTTAAGGCGTTTACCTTACAAGCACAAGGTGCAGGGTTTGATTCTCACATAGGGTAACTGGCTGGGCTTAAAATGGCCCATAAGGGTAGTTGGCCTAGTACTAACCTTTAAAAATATTTGACACACAGGTCCTGTTTTCTATGAATTTTAATTCTTATACCATTGCCATCAATATTTCATTGTGATGGAGCCTTCAGTACAGGGTTTTGATGCAAGTTAATACACAGAGGTCAGCTGGTCTTACATTTAGCAAATGTTTGTTATTACCTTGAGTAATAGCCAAGTCCTACAACACCCAAATGGACTTTACACTATGTAGTTAATGTTCTGAGTTATAAATCCTGAGTCCTCAAGATACCATAGACCTCAGACTAAATCCATTATCACCCAGTGCAATCTTATCTAGTGTAATTAAAAGTTAGCCAAGCCTTTTTTGCATACATACTTACAGAATAAGATTAAGGAATTGCTGCTACTAGTTAGTCAAAGCTTACAAAAGAACATACTTTACTGCTTAACCATAAGAGATGCCAACATATAAAAATATAAATGGTAAAAATTAGCTTTGAGTAATTACCCTTACAGGATTAGGTACCATACAGTTGACACCATCCCAGTAAAATGCAAAACACTCTTAAGCTAATAAATACACCATTAGCTACGCATTTAAAGTTGCAAAATAAAAACACTTATTTAAAATTAATACAGTAAAGGTTTTCCATTGTAAATAAAAGAATACGCAGGCAGTAGAGAATAGACATTTAGACACAGAGGTGATACTCTGAAAATGCAAGCTATTAAATAATCAGTCTCTAACTGCTTTAAAAATAAACTGCTCCCTTACTGTTTAATTTCAAACTAAGAACTAATTTTCAGAGTTTTCATGATCTGTTTATTTAAAGTAGAGCTTTGCATATAAGGTACACTCCAACAAGCAGATTGCAGTAACATCTTTAATTGGCTCGCTAACTTAGATGAAGTAACAGTTTTTCCTGTTTATTTGAATCCTAAATGGAATTTTCTGAGGCTATTGCTTTGATTCAGATTTTGGAAAAATGTGTTTTTTTCCACAGCTACAATCTTATGGAATTAAATGTAAGCAAACTAGAGTCCAGGTAAGGGAATAACCTTTTTACTGCTGCAATATTTCCAAACATTACTATACATTGCAACAGCATGCATAATTGTGAAGCAAGATTTAGTTTCCATTCTACACTCTAATGCCTTTTTACAATGGCAACGTAATTATTTATGATTTTACACATTGCGTTTTACCTCTTGCAATGTATTGAAAGACTGGAACATGGTAACAGCATAACATCTTTTACCTTTGTCTTAACATAATCATTTATAGATTTCATTTTAATGTGGTACCTCTTTAATACAGCTGAGTTTACTTCTCGTATACATAGTTTTGAAAGAACAATAATATTAAGTTTATTACAGTTATTATAGTTTTCCACACAACCTAAAATTAATTTTAGCCATGGTACAGCAACAATGTATCAATCTGAATGTGGTTATTAGAATTTATTCATGCTTGGCATTGAGGTTTGGTCATACATTTTTTTCTCATAACCAAACCATATCACGAGTAAAATCAGTATAAACCACCTTAAATATGGCATATTGATATACACTGTAATGATATAATTGCCCAGTTTTAATTATTTGACCCAAAATCTAGAATACACTGGTTTCTTCATGAGTGTAAAAGAACCAAAGGTGGAGGTATATCCATCTTCATTATATCCAAATGCACCTTGAGACTGGTTAAACAGTACAACTCTCTAGAGCTACTCCAGGTGCAGTTAGATATACTTAAAACATCCTACCACATGATCACTAGCTACATGTCCCCACCATGAACCAAGAGAAAAGCACCAAATAACTGGACTTGTTAGAATCACTCCCTATACATCCAGACACTTTGTTCATGGGAGATTTCAACTATCCTTCCATAGATTGGACAACATACATGAGCAGAAATGCGATCACCCTGAGGTTCCTGGGCTTTGTTAATTCAAATGCTCTGAAACAGCTAGTCTGCACCCCTACAGAGGGTTTGAATGTCTGGAGCTGGTATTCATCAACATGGAGGGTTACTGCACTACCCCTTGTGTGTTGCCCTCCCTGGTGAGGTCAGGCCATAAATCTCTCTCATATGAGTAAAGATCAGACTGGACACCCCCACGGGAGCGAACAAACTGAAAAATGTTTCCAAAGCAAACTTTAGCCTATTAAGCGAGGGTATAAAAAGTTTCAAACCTAATGCTAACACAACCACAATGGAACATATGTAGAGTAGTGCACAAATGCCCTGTATAGACATTTAAACAACTCTATATACTTGGCTATACCTGTCAGGAACACAACCAGGTCCTCCTGAAGAAGCAGGCCACCCTTGTGGACTGCAAGTTTAAATAGGTAATATAACAAAAGGAAGAAACTGTTATCCAAGAACAAGAGGGAACTTATTCACCAGAGGAAGAATACATTTGAACAAGCAAATCAGATATCTTGGAAAGCCCTCTAAAGCCAGTTATGAGGCTAAATTAGCATCTCTAGCTAAATACAAACATAAGGCTTTCTTTAGCTATGTCCAAAATCTTAAAGGGAATGGCCAGCTGTGTGCCGAATTGATTGTGGATGGTACTACTCACACTGAACCCAAAGAAATTGCCAACCTGCTGACAGACAGATTTGTTGCAAATTTCACCCCCTGTCTCCATCAGACATGCCCCAAAGCATCCCTGTCACCAGTCCACTACCTAGCATTTCCAAATAGCAGGTCATATCTGCCCTCTCCAAGGCCAAAAACACAGCCTCCATGGGACCAGATAACATCCCAGGCTGCTTACTAAGCAATCTAAAACAAGACCTAGTGGAGCCACTTGGCACTCTCTTCATCCATAGCCTGAGCGCTAGCTTTGGTCCAGCAGAGTGGAGAGCAGCAACAGTAATCCCTTTACATAAAGGGGATCCATCAACTGACCCTAGGAACTATAGATCCATAAGCCTAACCAGCCTTCTCTGTAAGGCCATGAAAAAATCATCATGGACCTTATCAAGAAGGGCATAGGTGACCTCAAACTCTTGAACTGACCCAGTATGGCTTTGCTAAGGACATGTGTTGCTTAATAACCTCACTGGACTTCTTCCATAATGTCAGCAAAGCCCTGGATGAGGGCAAAGCAGTACATACTTCCTATCTTGACTTAGCCAAGGCCTTTGACATAGCCCCCCACTCAGGTACCATTGAAAAATTCTCCCAACTGGGCATTTGGCAGTATCCCACATTCATGGATAAAAGAGTGCTTAAAAATGTATACACTACACCCTACACTGATAAACTACATCACAGTGACCATGAAACAGTGGCAAACCACTTTGCAGTTAAGCCATGATAAAGGACAAATTATTATTCCAGGGTTAAAAATCCAAAAGGGGATATGCCAGCATGACTCTCTGTCACCATTGCTCTTTGCCATGCCCTTAATCCATTAAGCTGTCTCGTTAACAGATTAGGTCATGGCTATAATTTGGCTCCCAGAAAGCAACAAAGTGTAAATACTTCTCATCTTCTCTTTGTTAATGATTTAAAACTGTATAGCTCATCAGATGAGGAGCTGAAAACACAAATGTAAGTTGTCAAAACTTTTTCATATGATATAAGGTTATTTAGTCTTGATGAAAGTACAAAAGTAACCTTTAAAGCAGGGAAGCTGCAGCGCCAAGAAAACATTAGTTTGGGACAAAAATATGATATATAAGAACTTGGGCAAGAGGGAGTGTATAAATATTTAGGAATTGATGAAGGATCAAGAATAAAACATGAACAAATGTGAATAACATTTAGTAAGGAATATTTTAGAAGACCTAAATTAATCCTGAAAACAGCGCTCACATCTAGGAAAAAAATTCAAGCTATAAACCAATTTGGTCTTCCTGTCTTAACTTACAGTTTTGGTGTGACTGACTGGCCCCAAAAGGTGTTGGATAGATTAGACAGGAAAACAAGAAGGATGCTTCATGCTCATCAAATGATTTATAAAAATCGGTGCATACCAAGATTATATATTCCTCATTCTGAATTAGGTATGGGCCTCCTTGAAATTGATTACATGTATAGATCTGCAATCATGGGACTACATACATACATATCTGCTGATCTCACGAGACCCAAACATAGTGAAAGTTTTGAAACATGAGGAGAATAAATCTAAGATGACTTTCCTTCTTAGTCTAGCAGAAGCATATTGGCATCAAGCGTGAATGGAAATCAAACCAGAAGTAGATAAAAATCAGGGAGCAACTGAATGTTCCAAAAAACAAAATAAAGAATATAAGGTGAAGGATCAGATGAGAAGCAAAAAATGTGGAAAATGCATAAATATAGTTGCAAGTATAGAAAACTTCTGGAACAACCTCATGTTGATCAGGATCAAATGCAGCAATGGTTAAGGAGAGGCAAATTCAAACCACAAGATGAAGGGTTAATATTGGTGACTCAAGACAGTGGGCTATGTACATATTGATTTACAACTGTGGGATTTACAGACAAATATAGGTTTTGTAAAATAGAATTGGAAACAGTTGCACACCTTGTTGATGGTTGTGATATACTAATGGCAGAAGGACTTGTCTACTGAAAGGCATAATAATGTGGTAAGACTGTTGCCCTGGGGATTGTGCAAACATTATAATACTGAAGTAGCTGAAAAACACTGGAAACATGAGCCACAAAGCATGACAAAAATGATGAAGTCTACATCACGTGGGATCACCCATTACCAATAGCTCTAAAGATAGATGTGAGACAACTAGATAGAGTAGTTTATGAAGAGAAGACAAACGTAGCATTAATCATTGAAATCGCTACACCCAGTGACTACTGTATCTTGCATACAGAGAGGCACAAAGTCATAAAATATCAAGATTTGCAGGCAGAAATGAGAGCAATGTGGAAGAAAGATACCCAGATAGTTTCAATAGTAGTCGGAGTAACAGGTCTTATAAAAAATAATCTACAATCATATTTTGATATGTTACCAATACATGTAACATCATTCAAATTGCAGGAGTCATTACTGGGCATATTGCAGCACTTCTGGCCGATATCAAAGATTGAAACAATGCTAATTTCCTGAACTTTATTCATACTTTGACTTAGGAATGGGGTCCATTCCTGTCATGGTATTAGAAATCCAAAATATTTGGAGAAATTAGGTTCATAGGTTGGTGCTAGGCTATCAGCCCTAGGGCCTATACAAGCCTAGCCATAACAATTCCCTGGATATTTCTTCCCACAATATTTACTTCCCTGGACCCCTGTCTAGCAGGGTGACTGACATGATCCCTGGGGTGAATTTCCTATCTCCCATTCAATCGTCAAGGTTCCTTTTGAAGAGGGCCAAGGAGGCACTCTGCTTGATATGTATGGGGAGTCTCTGGGTCAGAAACCTATCCCTCCAGCATGTTTTGTTCATTGTGATGACAAGGTTTAGATCTCTGGATTGTGTGGCTCTGAGGGATTGGGATTTCTTTAAGTGGAGCATGTCCAACAGCTCAGGGTTTGACAAGGCCTTGTATGTTAAGCAGAGATCGCCTCTGAGTAGATGATATGCCACAGATTATAGCTGGTGTTTTTTAGATGGTCAGCATAGGGCATCTGCTTTAGACCTATGATTCTTTTAGTGAGGTATTTCTGTGGCCTTTCCAGCTGTTGCAGATGTCTTGAGAGGTACATACCAAACGGGGCATTGTACTCTATAATGGGTCTAATGAGGGATGAGTACAGTGGGACAATGACCTCATTTTTTCTGGATTAAAAGCCCTTAGTGATGAGGTGTGCCACATAGAAGGATTTCCTGACTGTTGTGGTGATGTGGTTATCGAAGGTGAGACCACTGTCCACCTGTGTCCCTAAGTCTCTCATCACACTTTTGGTGTTTAGTGTACTGCCACCTATGTGGTAATTCATTGGTACATGGTTTTCCCAAAGTGGATAACTATACATTCCTTGGCATTAAGCTTGAGCCCATGGCTCTGGCACCAAGCATCTGTTTCTGTAAGGCCCTTTTGTAGAATATCCACATAATTTGGGGATTCAGTAATGGCTCCCAGTTTGCAGTCATCTGCGAAATTTGTTAGCCAGAGTCCCTTAGTGTTGGCCTGTACTTCAGAGAAGTAGATGCCAAACAAGAGCGGTCCCAGGACTGAACCCTGAGGTACTCCATTTGTCACTTGTCTGGAGATGGATTTGGAGTCGGCTACTTTTACAGTCTGGGTTTTGTCAGTAAGCCAGTTGGCAACCCATTGAGTGACATAGGGATTTATGCCCAGCTTAGTAATTAAAAAAAAACTGGGGATTAACCCATACATCATTAGATGAGTAGCAAACTGGCTCATCAAATAACGGATACTGTCAAAGATGGAGATTCCACCTCCACCAGTAGACCATTTACCAGTGGTGTACCACAGAGATCTGTGCTGGGCTCTCTACTATTTGGAATCTACCTCTCTGACATTTAGGTGAAAATAGATGGCCTCTGGCTTACCAAGTTCACAGATGGCTGCAAGCGAGGTGCAATCACTGAGTCCCCCAATGATGTTAACTTATTACAAAAGGGCTAACACAGCCTAATGATTGGTGCCAGAGTCACAGTATAAAACTAAATGCAAGATAGTGTGTCATTACCCCCTTTGGCAAAGAACTGCCCCCTGCAAATTACATTATATATTCACCCCCCTAAGCTCAGACATGGTGGTGAAAGACTTGGGAACACAGGTTGACAGCAATTTAAACTTCAATCACCATGTCTCCACAGGGTCAAGGAAAGCTTTCTAAGTTGTGCATCTCATAAATAAGGACATGGCATCCAAGATTAAGGATAACTTCTCTATAGTCAACCCTCATCAGATCACTAATTGAGTGCAATGCGCTTTTGTATGTGTGAAGGCTGCCAGCCTAGCTAGCTATAATTTTGTAAATAATTCTATGTCATTTGTAAATATTAATATAATCCACAGGCATGGTTTATAAATGTAAAGAGAACGATATGTTATCATTAAACTATATGTTGTACTGAGCTTCAAAAATGTAACCACAGTGCCCTCTGCCTGAAGAAAGCTGATAAGCCAAGCACTGTATGATTGATCTCAAGCTCGAGACAGGATGTATGGGTCAGGAAATTCTTTCGTTTGTCTTGATTTAAGAGATAATTACTAAGGATTTACATGTATAATGTATTTTATTGCTGTGGCTTCCTGCCCAGGTGCAGCATACTAAGAAATGTACATTTTGAGTTTCTGTTAGCCTGGGAACCAGAGAAGTGTCAAGAATGATGTAGTGTGAAATGACTCAGCAGTACTGTGTTATCAATTTAAGACTTTCTCAGAGATAGAGAATTAAGCATTTTGGATTTTGTCTGAAGAACATCCACTCACCAGCACTTGCTTGCTCTGTAAGTAAGATATTTATTTTGAACAGTGATTTCTCACACATCAGAAACTCTTTAAGAGAGAAATAGCCAGTTTAGTCTAGCTGTTTTCTATATTTATGTCAAACTATTCTACAGAATTATTTTAAAGCATTTTCCTGTGATCCTGTGATCTCTGAACTCTGTAATATCATTGTGTTGAAGTAATAAGTATTGTCTTGTGTTTTTATTATTTATTATTAAATATTTTTAAACCTTTCAACTGTGGCTGTTTTGTGTAGGGATAATTTAAGCTCTTAGAGTACATTGCATGCACTTGGTGATACTGTCCAAGTCCCTCCAATAGCTTTAGCCCTGGGTCACACTTACTATTTGGATAACAGTAATATTACCCAGTGAAATTGTTCACCCTTTGGGAAGGGCCTTATAGTAGCTGATATTAGTGGTTGGTGGCAGTAATTTCTACCTTATAGCCTGGAGAAAAGGGGACATAGCTGGGGAACTTGTGCCAGCCTTCCCCGAGAGTGTCTGTGTGTTTGTATATAACTCATATCTCAAAGTGTGTGTGTGTGTGTGTCAGCTACTTGGGCAGGGACATGAAGCACTGGGTGGACAGAGAGGGTGCTGGATGTTTTGGCTTGACCACTAGGCTGAGATCTGTACCTTAGAGCTGTGCCAGTGGGGAGTCTTATTAGGGATCTGGACAGAAAGGGAGAAAGCAGCCCCAGACTGACTGTGATCTCTGTGTGCTCTTAAGGGAAATTGTACTTTATTGTGTGTGTACTTGTTATCCTTCCCAATGTTAAATTGTACTTTATTGTGTGTGTACTTGTTATCCTTCCCAATGTGCATGCCCCTCACTGGTGCTAGTGGTGAGGATTGAGGCTCCTTGATTACTGGGCCAGTGGATGGGCATCACAGCATATACCTCACCAGGCACCTGCAACAACTGGAGAGACTACAGAGGTTTCTAACCAAGAAATTTAGGGCCTACAAAACATGACCTACACAGAAAGACTGAAGGCCCTGTCTCTGTAATTTGTATCATACAGGCTGCTGACATATGACCTGTGCCTGGCCTACAGAGCTATCTCTGACCCTGCCCTAATGAAAATGTTGCATGTCCGCAAATCAAATGGGACAAATGTCACTCACTCCAGGGATGTCAATCAAGCCTGTGACATAAACAGAACATTTTGGAGAGACACTTATGTCTCCCAGAGATTGTTGCTCATCTGGAATAAATCACTTCACATTTAAGCAGAGCTCTTCAATGAACCTATTTAAGTACAACCTTGACAGTCGGATGAGAGACCATAAATCCACCCCCGGGGTGGCACCTAT
Organism: Protopterus annectens; assembly: GCF_019279795.1. Taxonomy (NCBI): domain Eukaryota; kingdom Metazoa; phylum Chordata; order Ceratodontiformes; family Protopteridae; genus Protopterus; species Protopterus annectens. The sequence goes on from NC_056737.1 coordinate 1,339,855,816, forward strand.
GTCCTTCATGGACAGTGGCAGTTGGTGCTAATCACTGATTCACTCTTATAGCAATCATCTACCATGGTCGACTGGGAAATAAGGTTATTACATGGCTAGGCTTCTTAAGGCCATAAGGCCATGAGCCTAGTAACCTCCTATGAACTTATGAATATGATAGTTGCCATAAGACCTAGCTGTATTTGTTTTCAGCTTTAAAGAGATGTTTTACTTTCAGTATCCATTTTTTTTCTGAACTATGCATGGATATTTTCAGTATGTTTGTTTATATAGTAGGATAGATTTCATTCTTTAGTAATTAATTACATATCAGAATTTGCCATACATCCTATATACTGTAAAATAATACTAACAATGATTCATAACTGTTCTATCAGCATTAACATTTTACAACATAAACTGATGCAAAGGACTTAAAGTGATGCTCATTATAGCTATATACCTGTATATCTCTATTTCTCTATATTAATCTATCTAAATCTATTGTTAGATGACAGATAGACAGATAAATATGAGTGTTAGATATAGATATAGGTGTAGAGTTTCAGCTCAAAATATCAAAAGTACATTTCATTGAAAAGTTTTTGAGGAGTGAAAAACACTGACAGCACAAAATATCAAAAGCATATTCGATTGACTGTTCATATGACTAAATACTGTTATTTGGAGGTAGGGGTGTGCAGGAAAATTAGTGTTTGACAGAAAAGGTTATAGTGGTTTGTCTGTATGTGGGAGTGTTGATAGGTTAGCATAAAGGTTACAAAAGATAACAGTAAGATTACAAGGTACAATTCATTTTTGTCTTGTCTAGTATTACTATTAGTGAAAAGGGCTTTTAGTAATGTAATGTATAGTGGTACGATTAGTGTCAGGGGTAAGGTTAATTTAGGTTGTGCACACACAAGTAAGGTAGTGTAGGGGAGTGAAGGCCCCCTGCCAAGCTTAATCGTTCATGCTAACTGTACCTCTACTCCTGCCCCTAAAATTAACCCTAAATCTTAAGTTACTAAAAACTCTTTCTCTAACAATACCACTACCAAGATGACACTTGATCTCAGTTTTGTAGTTGAGATGTATGACATAGGACACTTTTAATTGTTCAGAATTATTTCAAATTTTGTGATTAATATTGTAAGTTTTCAGACTTTTGTGCTTTCAGTGTTTTTTTAATATTTTGATATTTTGTGTTTGAGAAATTTCATGACATCATATATATAGATTTCTGTGTGTTCGTATGTATGCAGTAAGGCACAATGGGGTACATGGTACAGATACTATTGCACACTCAGGTAAATTGTGAATCACAGGCCTGATACACTTATAAAAGGGACTATCCATATTTCTTTGCAGTTGGAATTTTGCTTTTAGCAATTTATATATGACAGTTATATGTTTTAGTGTATTTTAATGTAAAATATTGCCTCTGCACATTGTAACTAGTAGTTGTGCAGGGTTGTAACTTTTTAAATTTGTCTATTTTTTGTATGAAGTCTTCTGGGTAATCATTTCCATGACCCTTCTGAACTGTTGTGTGACACTGTGCAATTCCATTTGCAGGTGGTATCTCATAGTCCTTTTTTCTAAATTGTGTTTTATACAGCATTGCACAAACTTAGAGTTGTAATTCAAGTGTTATTTACCCATAGATGGCATATTTAACATCTATGTTCAAAATGTTCAATTATGATGGAAAATGATATTTAATAATAATAGTTGGACAAGACTGCACATCGCATCTTTTATAGATTTTAACAATGCTGAATTTTGGTATGACATTTTCTGTTAGTAATTTAAGTGTTATTTAACAGTCATTTTGTAAATCCCATTTTGGATCACTGGAGGTAGGCCAGTGATGGGATCAGGATAATCTGAGCTCAAAATATTAAGTGTTGAAAGAGTTATGAGCATTTCTTTGAAAATAATTTATAAATGTACTTTGATTTTTAGTACGTTCTTTTATTTTACATTTGTAATTTGACTGCAGAGTCATCTTCCATTACAAGTCAGAGTTAGTGGTTTAAAAAAACATGGCTGCCAGTGAAATTTTAAATACTGTGAAAGAGAAGGGATCTGTGGTTGAATGTGAGGTTTAGGTGAATTGCATTATCTTTCTCCTCTGCATTGAACACATTTTGATTCACATGTTGCTAGCAATCTAATTGATTGTTTTCTTGCCCAGTTTACAAACAAATATATGCAGTGGCAGCTAATGACTTCAAATCAAAGGGGCCTGCTGGAGACAGCTGAATGGGTGGGGCCAACTAGAAAGGGGTAGAGCTATGTTACAGTGGGATCAAAGCTGACCATGCTTACCAATTTAAATAAAATAAGTGCTCAGTCACGTTTGCACATGCTGAATATTCTACCAACTGATACTAGACTAAAGCGCATTTCAGAGTTAATGACGTATTTTGATTTTGCTATAACACCTCTAAACAGTGAAAAAGTGATTGGTCGTGACTGCATGAAACTATTATGACTACACATGATGTCATAAATTTACACTGTAATGTATCGGGTAATCTGCATTTTGTACAATGCCAAATGAAAAGTCAGGAGATTTAGAGATCTCACTGTACTATCTTAATGTATTATTCACAATTCAAAGTCACTCCAGTGCCTAATGTGCCAGTGGTTCTGACTGATTCAAAATCCATACAATTTGCTGTTATAGTTAACACTGCTGGAAGGCAGAGCACAGTGCTACATGTATATACAGGTTGGTTTGAAGAATTACCTATGCAGTATGCTGCAAACACTACTTCATACTCTGTTTCTGCACCCAAAGAAAAGCTGTGGTCTGGTCTGGAACACATCAGGTCATACTGGATTTGATTTTTCTTTCTTTTTTCTGGACACATGAAAGGGACGGTTTCAAGTTTCCCAAGCAAACACAGTATTTGCTGTATTCTGAAGAGCACATTGCTAAAGCATGTGTAGATTGTTTTGAAGACTTTCATAAGCAGAATGCTGCAAACAGTACTTCTTACTCTGTTTCTGCACTTGGAAAAGAAGTTGTGGTCTGGTCTAGAACACATCAGGTCATACTGGATTTGTTTTCCCCCCATTTTTTCTGGAGATACAAAAGGGACTGTTTCAAGTTTCCTAAGCAAACAATATTCACATGACCATACCTCTCAATTGTACTGAATTCCTTGGTAAATACCAGTTTTGAGGGAAAATATTGGGGTGCCATGAATTCTCAACTGGCCTCTTTAATTTCCAAATATCCCAGGTTTTTTTTTTTTCTTTTTTTAGACAAATTTGTTCCTGACGTCATCAAGTGCAAGGTGTGCAATTACATCAGCTTCATGAGGCAATTTATTCCCATCACGTGCAGGGCATGCATGATGACGTCAGCTTCATGAGGCAGTCAGACAGCCTGACAGAATCCTGAGTAATTCATTATTACTTAATTTAATTTAACTTGAGGACCAGTCTGCATGTTTATTCAAGCAGTGAACAGCACATCTTTCTTCCCCCGGCTCCTCCAGGTAAGGCAAATTATTGTTGCTGCATTTTAATTGTCTTATGTGCAAGACAAACTGATTAAGATGACTTTTATTTTCTTATTCCGTAGGTCTTAATTATGTTAAGATAGTGTGTGTGTGTGTGTGTGTGTGTGTGTGTGTGTGTGTGTGTGTGTGTGTGTGTGTGTGTGTGTTATGTGCAAGACAAACTGATTAAGATGACTTTTATTTTCTTATTCTGTAGGTCTTAATTATGTTAAGATAGTGTGTGTGTGTGTGTGTGTCTGTGTGTCTGTGTGTGTGTGTGTGTGTGTGTGTGTGTGTGTGTGTGTGTGTGTGTGTGTGTGTGTGTGTGTGTGTGTGTGTGTTATGTGCAAGAGAAACAGATCAAGATTACTTTTCTTTTCTTATTCTGTAATACTTAATTATGTTAAACTGGTATGTGTGTATGAGAGAAAAGGCAGTCTGTTAAGCTTGAAAGTCTGCAGGCATAGTACTTTGAATTCTGGAGATTACTTTTACTTAACAGCTGCATATGTCTGCAGGCATCATACTTTGAATTCTGGAGATTACTTTTACTTTCTGTGTGTGTGTAAAATGCCCCAGTTAGGTATAATTGGAGGTAAGATTACTCAGACTCAAATCCTGCACCTTAAGTTGAAGGAGCAAGAGCCTAAATTCTCTACCCATACCCCCACCCATTGTAAGTCAAGGAGTTAAGTCCATAGTTCTCAATCCAAAGTTTTACAGAATGCCTGGAATGTTTTCTCTCATATGTCTGGTCTGTTCCTCTTAAAATTTGTTTTTTTGGCAAATCAGTAAGGAATGAATTTATTTATTTTATTTATTTTATTTATTTGCAGTTGTTTAACCAGGATAGTCCATTGGGCCAAAATAACCCATTTTCAATGGAGTCCTGGGGAGAAAAGCTCCACACACAGATTACAAAAAGATTACAGTGATTAACATTTTAACAATTCTGGTTAAAAAGCAGAACAAAAAAATACTGAAGGTTACAGTCAAAAATAGAAGTTTTTTTTTTTTGGAGGAACATTGCTCTAGTAGGATTAAGAATAAGTAGTTAGATGCAGTAGGATTAGAATTTGCTAGATGCAAATAAGAAGTAATTTGCTAGATGCAAATAAGAAGTTGTTTACTAGAAGCAAGTATGAATTTGCTATCTGGAATTTGTGAGATGGAAAAATGTAGGAATTGAGGAATAGGTTATGAGGGATGGTAGCATTCCCATGTGGATGTTAGATGTGAGTGGAGCAATTTTTTAAAGAATGGGAGGCTAGTGATGGCACGAATGGAGGGAGGGAGGGAGTTCCATAGCCGTGCTAGGGAAAAGGACAGGAGATTTTGTCCTGGGGGGTGAAGGGGTCTGTAAACTTCTATTAGGTTTTGATTGGTTGATCTTAGAAGTCTTTGTGTGTGGTGCATTTTAAAGGTAGTAGAGAGGGAGGGACAGAGGGATGGCTGGAAAATGAGTTTGTGTGCATAGGAGAGGTAGTTGGGAAGCTCTAGCCAGTTTAGTTTGTGGAGAGGTGCACAGTGATGGGTTGATGATTTATTGCTAGTGGCGAATCTGGCTATTTTATTATAACAAGAGGACAGTTTAGTTTTGAGAGATGATTGTAGGTTTGTTAGAAAAGGGGCACCATAAAGAAGGGAGGGTAAGAGAAATGTAGTAGAGAGAGTAAGCTTAGTAGCTGAGGTGAGGAACCGATTGTGTCGGTAGAGCATGCCAAGTTTTTGGTGTTTCTTTTTTATGTTTAGTAGTAAATGGGAATTGAATTTAAGCTTGTCATTGATTTGAACTCCTAGCAGTTTGGTTTCAGATACCAGTTCAAGGTGTATTATTTTGGTTGGTGATGGAGAATAGTTTTCTATCAAAGGTATTAGTTTTAGAGGGGGTAAATATCATAAGTTTTGTTTTAGCAGCATTGAGTGCTAGATGGTTGTCTTTCATCCACTGTTCTGTGGGATAGAAGGCATCTTGAGTCAGCTTTAAGAGAGTTGGGATGGATGAGGCAGCACAGATGATTGTAGAATCATCTGCATATTGAATAATGTTAGCATAAGGGATTGAGTGGAAAAAATCATTAATGAATATATTGAAGAGGAGAGGGCCCAATATAGAACCCTGTCGGATGCCTGTGGGGGTGTTGAGGAAGGAGGAGGAGGATTTTTTCCACTTGACAGCTTGTTGCCTGTTGGAGAGATAGCTGGTAAACCAATTGAGAGATGAAGGTGATAAGTTTAGGTTAGACAGTTTAGTAAGGAGTAGGTTATGAGAGATAGTGTCAAAGGCCTTGGAGAGGTCGAGTAGGATGGTAGATACAGTGAAGCCAGAATCTCTAGCTTTATTCACAGTTTCCAGGAAGGATAGGAGGGCAGTCATGGTGCTATGATTTGTCTGAATCCATGTTGGGTAGGAGTTAATAGGTTGTTGTCCAAGAGATAGGGAAGGAGTTGAAGATGGATACATTTCTCTAGGATTTTTGAAATGGGAGAGAGGGTAGCAATGGGCCGGAAATTGGTAATATTAGTATTATTGCCACCTTTATCATGGGGAATAATGTAAGCTTTTTTCCAGATTTGTGGAACAAGACCTTCTTGGATAGAGCGGTTGATTAGGATACTGATAGGGAGGGCAATGGCTTCGGCAGCTATACTGAGGAAGTATGAGGGAATGTTATCAGGGGCATTGGTGCATGGTTTTAGTTTCTGCAGGAGTTTTTTATGGTAGAAGTAGGGATAGGTTTAATGGACAAAGGAGGGGGTTGAGAGGATGGGGAATGAAAGAATGAGAATGGAGGGGGTGATGGGTGAGGAGCAGTGGAAGTAAGGATAGGTTTAATGGGGAATGGAGGGGGTTGAGAGGATGGGGAATTAGAGAATGAAGATGGAGTGGGTGATGGGTGATGAGAAGTGGAAGTAGGAGGTGAATTGTTATTAGAGAATGAAGAGGTAAGTTTGGAGATAGAGTCTATGAAGAAAGAGTTGAATTGGGTGGCAAGATCAATGTCTTGTACATTTGGGCAAGAGATTGGATTTTCTGTTGTACCAAGTTTTAAGAGGGTAGTTATACCTCCCCAGAACTTTTGCGGGTTGGTTTTATGGTTGCTTTGAAGTAAGGAGAAGTAGTTTTGATGGTCTGCTGTGATAAGCTTTTCAACTGAGTTACGAAGGGTTTTGTACTCATTGAGGGTAGAGGTAGATTTGTTCCTTTGGTAATGTGACCAGGCTTTGTCTCTAAGATGCATGGTGGTTAGTGTGTTTTTTGTTAGCCAGGGGGTGGTTTTGTTTTTATTCTTTTGGTTTTTAAGGGAGCACGAGTATCTAGAAGATTTAGGAAAGTAGCATTAAAGTGTGCAATTGCGTTTTCTAGGTGTAGAGTTTTTAAGGGGTACTAGTTAAGTGATTTTAGGGAGTCAGAGAAGGCTTCTGGGTTGAAGTTTCTATGGCATCGGGTAGTGATGTAATTATGAGTAACTTGTAAGGGAGAGGGAAGACGCCTAGCGAAGATGGGAAGGTGGTCGCTGAGGGAGTCAGGAAGAGTTCCACTATCAGGTTAGTTGTGGGGGTGAGAGACTAGGATCCAGTCTAAGATGTTGCCACTAGTGAAGTCTTTAGAGGGCCTAGCTGTGGAGTTGATGAGTTGAGAGTAGTTATACAGGTTGGTGTTTAGGGAGTGAGCAGGGGACTGAATGGAGGACCAAATAATATTGGTGTCTCCCATGATAATAGTTATATTAGAGATATTAGTTGAAAGCCAGGAGAGGATATATTCAAGTACTGGGACATTGTCTCCAGGGGGAATGTAAAGGGAGGCTATGTATATATATTTGTGTTTGTTTACCTGAAGTTGAGCGAGTATTAATTCTGCATTGGCAAACTGGGGGATGGCTTTATTATAGGGAGTAATGCATAGAGAGTATGAGTAGAGTAGAGCTACTTCACCACCCTTTTTTTGGGTTCTGTCTGTTCTGATGATAGAGTAATTAGGTGGTACTATCTCTGCATCTTTTATATGCGGTTTTAGCCAGGTTTCTGAAATGGCTAGGATGTCTGGTTTGTTGTGGAGTAAGCAGGCATGTAGGTTTGGAATTTTGTTAGCCAAGCTTTGTGCATTAAGAGATGCTAGTAGGATGGATTTAGATTTAAAGGAGGAGGTGTTTGGGCCTGGGTTAGGGTGTATATCTCCAGATAAGAGTATGGATGTTAAAAGTTGGATTATGTAGTAGAGGTATTTGGATTGTTTTGCTTGTGTGATGTGTGTTGAAAGATTTGTGAGGGATATGGAGGGTAGAGTGGGTGTTGAGATTTTATAAGGAGAGATTAGTTTGTAATGAAAACATAGATTGTAGTTGATGGGATATAGTTCAGGAGAGATTGAGATGAATGAGTGGGACTGTGATGTATGGAGTGAGCAGGTTGTGTATAAAGAGTGGGATGTGGGTGATGGGGTTAGGCTGGGTAAGAAAGTAGATGTAGGTTAGGTTCAGAAGGAGTAATAGTTGAATTGAGAGGGATGAATATTTTTCATGCATGTTGGGGTTTTGATAAGCAATGTAATGGTGTTGAGTAAGGAGGAGGGAGATATGTGGTGTATGTCTGGTGTGTATGGGGAGGGTATAGGAAAAGGAAGGGGTAGAGTTAGTGGTTGGAGAGGAAGTAGGAGTGGCTATGTGGCTATAAATCTAGAGGTAGTGGGGGTGGGTGGAATTTCGGCGTAGGGTAGGGGAGCGGAGTGAGCCCACAGGGAGAACGGAGCAGGGAAGAACAAAAAAAGAAAATTAGCAGCAAAAAAGTATCAGCCACTGCTGATGATATAGAACGATAAGCAAGTATAGTAGATGTAAAACCAGATAGGGAGAAGTAATTTTCAGGACTGAAAAGATGTTTTAATTTAATTATTTTATGTTGTACAGGGGGTGAATTACCAGATTGTTGACAGTGAAAAATACTGGCTCTTAAGCTATTTAGTCAGCTTCATAGGAGAGAAGCCAAAGTAAAATTAAAGTTGTACCATCTTTTGCTTGGTAGATGCTGCCACCTAGTGGTAAGAATGAAGAAAGCAGGCAGGAAAGGTGTGCAGGTCACCTAAAACTTTCACTGTGAAAATATCTAGGACAAAGGTGACTTGGGAGGGGAGGGTATTTTTGTTTAGTCCACAGTAGGCTGCTGAATCACTTGCTGAAACAAGGGAAGTTAGACAAAAGTGTATGAGTTACTAAGTAGGTAGTTACAGAGACAGTAGCTGGTTTAAGGCTACCTATATTCACAAAGTTTACTTTAGGGCAGTCTTCACAGAAGTTCTATTGTTCAATCTAGCTGGCAAGCTCCAGGGAATTGTCAGAGGTATTGCAGGAGGTATTCCGTTTTTGTTTTTGAGGTAGGGAGGGAGCTTCTGGAGTGAGCTTCTGGAGTGAGGAACTGTAAAATGAGAGGAGAGACAGTCTAGGTTAGGTTCTTTAAATGGGTAAAGTTGCAGGTAAAAAGAGGAAGGAGTACAGAGGGAATATTCAGTAGAGAAGGAATATTATGTAAGTAATTTAGTAGGTACAATACAGAGCTCAAGGAACAGACGTAGAAGTAATATTGTAGGTAGAGAGCTTGAGGGATAGACATAGAAGAAGGGAACATATAGAGGAAAGCTGTATAAGAGAATAGTAATAAATGGCAGCAAAAGTACAGTTTTTGGATAGTGCAAAATTAGGTAGGTTATGATACAGGGTTAAAAACTCAATCACTCTACAAAAAACAACTCTATCACAGTACCCCAGCCTGGTAAAAGGGATGGGGGGATTAACAGAGGTAGCTATCTAACAATCAGAGAAAATATAACAGGCAGATATAGCACTAATAAAGCAAATACAGGCAGATAATACATTTAGCAAAGTGATGTAAATGGCAATGCAGAGCACTTTAAAAATAGAGCTTAACTTTAACGGAGAAAACTAAAACATTATATTCTGCCAGGGCTGTCTAAACATTAGAAATAGCAAAGATATGTCCAAGCAGAGTCTAGATATATCAAAATGTTTAAAGCACTACCTAGAAGTATCAAAAACGGATATCTGTAGAAGGCTGTGTCTTTTTTCCATCTGCTACGCAGATAGAGCACTTAAACAGTTACAGGCAGATAAAGCATTTAAAAAGCAATTAAGGCAATGCACAGCACTTTAAACTTAAAACATAGTATAGCAGTGAAAAAAACTAGACCATTGCATTGTGCCAAGGCTGCCTAAGCATTGAATATTGTTACTTCACTAAATAATGATAGCTATTTAAGTTTCAGTCTTCCTATCTTTCAGGAAATGCATGGTAACACAAAACGTTTTATTCTAGCAACTTTTCTAAGATTATACAAACAATGTTTAAAATGTGTCCCTGGTTTTTGGGCCTTTGTCCCCACCCCCTTAATAAATTTTGGCTTTTCCCAGATTTCTTGTGCTGCATAGTTCTTCAGGGAGAGAAAAGTTTAGTGCTGCTTATGCCAGGTCTGTTTGGGTTGTTAGTAGCACAGCAGGTAGAACGCTTGCTTTTGATGCAGAAGGCTGTGGGTTCTACTCCCACAGTATGCAAATGGATTGCTGATACTGTATTGTAAAGAGGGTGGAGATACCTAGTTACTATGAACCTGTTATCAGTTTGACATCCATTCCCTAGCTTATCATTCTTTTAATGTAACATGGGAAATTTATTCCTCAAGGGCAACGGGCACTTTATTTGTAGATGAAACAATGAAATATAAAGTTGTTTTCTAGCAGCAACCTCTTCATTAGTTACAGATCTCTTTAGTGTGGAATTATTTAGATGACTTTTACTTCTGCAGAGATTGTGCATATTTACTGATACTGGTGGATTGTAGAAGTCTGAGTAGACTTTTATGATGGAGATGTTCTGAATTGGACAGTTTTGTCATTATTAGTTCATGCATTTTGTTTCATTGCTTACTGGAAAAATGTTCAAAACAATACATTTAAAATGAGCTCTAACAAGTGTGCTGTATTATACAAGGAGTATAATTTAATACAGTCAGAAAGGTGTATCAAAGAACACATGTACTTTTTGTGTGCAAGGGGCCTATGATTTGAAAACAGGCCAAAGGTAATCTTTATCCGCCACTGGCCAGACGCATTTTCTTTGAATGTGGGTGTCAATGCTGTTTCAATTAATGTGAGTTTCAAGGGCAGAGAAGTTTTAATGCTAAGTCTATTTTCATTGTGAGACTGTATTGCTTTGTTTAGTAGATGTCTAATAGTATTTGTGCTATAAAATGTAAAATAAAAGTTTTAATTTACCCTAGCCCTGAGCATCATCCTACCATCAGTATGATACCACAGTACAAGCAGAAAATGATTGACATCAACAATTGGCTAAGTTTCTGTTTTCAGTCTAAGGGGATCCAGTATCTGTCTGCTTAGGATGACATGAGATGGCTTGCATCTGTCACCCCTGGGTTTCCAGATACTGGCTAAGACTCTTGCCACCCTTATAGTGCCTTTTTAGGCAATGTTCCAAAGCCCAAATTACCACTGTAACAGCTATAAATAAATGCAATCAGAAGGTCATGCTGCTCAACACTAGAAGTCTAAATCTTAAGATGCAATTGCTTGAAGCATTCCTCAAAATGGAGAACATCGACATTTGTGCTGTATCGGAGACCTGGTTTAAAGTGCAGAAAGCACCCCTGCACTACCAGGCTATAGCTCATTCCACACCTTTCAGCCCCAGAACATGGACTAAAGCTCCAAAGGTGGTGGTGTTTCCATATTCATAAAGATATGCACACCTCCAGACTAGTATCCAGCATAATGCATCTGAGATACTTCAGGTACAAATAACATTGGGTAAGATGGCAATTCAGGTCGTAGCCTGCTATAGGTCCCCAACCATGCCCCAAGACTCTCACTCCATGTTCCTACACACCCTGGAAACTATTAGGGTCCAACCCAATACTGTCATACTAGGTGACTTCAACTACCCCTCCATCAACTGGGAAAGCTAATCCTGCACCAATACACTGGCCCAACGCTTCCTGGAATTCATCAGTTCCAATGCCCTGGACCAGGTCGTTCTTACCCCCATTAGAGGAATCAACATTCTTGACCTGGTTACTACTAACATGGGCAACCATTGCTCTACACCAATAGTCCATTCCTCCCTGGATAGATCTGACCAAAAACTAACCACCATGGAAATTCACATCCCCCCCCCCCCCCGCAAAGGTAGCCACCATGAAAAACTTCTCCAAAGCTGACTTTGGGCTCCTAAAAACAGAGGTGGCTAGCTTCACGCCACCCATGTCAATGGAAAATAGATGCATGACTGCCGAATCATACACCAGTGCACTGTATGAACATGTACATAAATGCATGGAACTAGCCATACCCAACAGAGCAAAGACCCTCTTGTCCAAAAAAAAGGAAGCCAATCATGTGGTCCCCTGCCATTAATAAACTCTACAACAGAAAGAAGAAACTGTTGCAAAAAAGGTGAAGTCCCAAGACTAGAAAAACTCCTTTATTAGCCTCAACAAAAAGTTGAGATCCCTCATCAAAACCTCTAAAGCCAGCTATGAAGGCAGAATTGTGGCAGACACTAAAAACAACCACAAAGCCTTCTATAGTTATATCAAGAATATCCACGGCAATACCAAAGTTTGCTGTGGGTTACTGCATAATGGTACCTCTTATACTAAGCCAACAGATATTGCCAAAATACTGGCCAACAGATTCAGTGCCAACATTACCCCTCTCACCTCCCCTAAAGAACCAATCACAATACCGGAAGAATGCCAGGCACCTAGCCTTACTGCAGCACAGGTTAAAGCTGCATTGTCCAAGGCCAAGAATACAGCTTCCATGGGACCCAGCAATACCCCTGGATGTGTTCTACATGAACAACAAAGTGAACTGGCACTAGATCTAATCACAACCTCACCTCAGGCTTTGTCCCTACCTAATGGCACACTGGTACAGTAATCCCTCTCCATAAAGGGGGAGCAACTACACACCCTGGGAATTATCACCCCATTAGCCTGATGAGTCTGATATGTAAGGCTATGGAGTGCATCATCATGGACCTAATTAACAAGGCTATATTAATCTCCAAATGCTAGATCCCACACAATTTAGTTTTGTGAAAGGTAGCTCATGCCTGTTCAACCTTGTTGACTTCTTTGCATCAGTCACCAGAGCTGTGGATGAGGGCAAGGGAGTTCATACAGCCGATGTTGATCTAGCAAAGGCCTTTAATACCATTCCCCACTCAGGAATTATTGATAAACTCACCCAACTAGGCATCAACCCCTATATCAATAGGTGGGTTGCGAATTGGCTCACAGATAGAACCCACAGTGTGAAAGTAGCAGACTCCAAGTCAGACTGCCGACCAGTCACAAGTGGAGTCCCAAAGGGATTGATCCTGGGTCCTCTCCTGTTTGTTTATTATAAATTTACATCTATGAGATGGAAAATTATTAACATGTCTAGCTAGTGCATTTTCTGTTTTAGTCTTCCTTATACTGTACCATTTTAGTATTACAAGTGAACCTTTTTTTATATAATAAGTTGTATTTCTAATAGAAAATCTCTGTCCTGTTGATATATGTCCACAATAGTTACAAGCTTCACACTTGAACATCCCTGGAGTTCTAGTAAAGGTTTGTTTGGATGACGCCATTAGATTTTTTAAGTTGTTCCCTCTTCTTTAAATAAAGGTTGGTTTTTCAACAAGTTTATCAGTTATACTATTGTCATTAAACAATACATTCCAATTTTTAAAAATAATTATCTTTACTTCATGAACCTCCAAACTATATGTATATATGAAACGTATTCTAAAGTTTTTACTTAATTCATTGTCTTATACTCTAGTAAAAGGGTCATTCAATAAAGTACAGTCTCCTAAAGATGTCTCTTTTGACACAATGAAGAATCCAAGTCTTTGTAGCCCAAAATGGGTTTATATAAACCTACTTTTCTTTTGTGGCTGACTTCCTTAATTAATTCACAAATTGGTGACTCCGCGTACCCTCTTCTCAAGAACATTTGCATATGCAAGTCACATTCATTAGTAAAAGTAGTATCTATCTAACCATCCTAGCCACCCTAACTATTTGGCCTTTGATGACAGACCTTTTTTGGCTAAATGAATGTGAACTCGTAAAATGTAAGAATGAGTTGGAATAAGTTTCTTTGCAGTGGATGGTTGCTATATAACAATCAGAGGTGGTATCTTTTTTTTAACATTACATCTAGGTAAGTTATGGACTCCTTACCAAAACTAGATGTAAATTTTAAAAATTCACTGCTATTATTAAATTCATCCACCACTGTTCTAGCTATGTCTTCATCTCCTTTTAAGATGATAAAAATATCATCTAGGAATTGCGTGCAGTAGTGGATGTGGTTCATAATGTTAGGGTTGTTAAATATATGCTGGTGTTCCCAATGGGCCATCACCATCACCATGTTGGCAAAACTAGCCCCACATGGTGAGCCCATTGCAACACCTATTTTTTGTAGGTAGATGTCTTCCCCAAAAAGTATATAGTTATTCGACAGAATAATAGTTAGTAGTTCTTCTACTACTCTGATGTCTAAAGAGAGTGCTTGATAGCTATGCATCATAGTAAGTACTGACTGGATCCCTTCCTCGTAAGGAATAGAACTATAGAGATCACACACATCCACCGTTAAAAAACTGAAATCTCTTTCAAATACTAGTTGGTTTACATCCATGAGAAACGACCAAGAATCATGACTAATCTGTTTCTCTTGTACCACAAACTGTTTTAAGATAGAATCAATGAATTTAGCACTAGCATAGGTAATAGACTGGCGAGCATCCACTAATGCTCGCATAGGTGGATCAAGTATGTTTTTATGAATTTTGGGCACTCCAAAAATTTGAGCAATTTATGGGAAAGACATAGTTAAAAAATTGAAGGTTTTACTGTCAATTAGTGTCTCAATAAACATGTCATTTCGATACATGCTAAAACAGAAAATGCACTAGCTAGACATGTTAATAATTTTCCATCTCATAGATTTAAATTTATAATAATAAACCAAATCATCCAAGATCCTAGTGGTGGTCTTATATCGCCAATGTTAGAATACTTAGAACTTCTCTGGCGATTATATGTTGATGCCCACCGTTAGATTAAATGAGATGTGTTCTATCTTACCCTATTTAAAACTCAAAAGTTTGACTAGATGACCATACAATTTGTAAACACTAGGTTTAGTAATATTGTTAACCATAAAAAGTGTTGTTTTTAGGTTATTTTATTTATGTGCTATGCTTCAGTGGTTAACATGCCCCTCAATGTAACCTTAGTATTTTATATTGTATATTTTATATAAGTACTAACGTGTTCACTGACCCCCTTTTGAGTCAGCAATTTGATTAGGGTGTATCTATTGTCAGTCTAGCTAGGACTTAATTTTTTAATGAATTCATACGTGAATTGAGTTTTACTTATACTAATGTTTCTAAATATGGTCCCTAGTTTAAATTAGGTGAATATTATACCTTAGTTTTTTTGCCTTTAGGGCATGGATGATAAGGGCCCTTGTACCAAAACATTATTTGACTGAGTACTTGTTCTATTAAAAAAGCTATTGTAACCCTAAAAGGAACGACTGTATCTTTAACAATTATTGAGCTGTTAATTGTGTAATTAGTTATTAATCATGTTAATACTAGTTGTCACATGGTTTTAAATGTTTTTAAGCATGAATTTTTGCTCACTTGTTTGTCTGAGGAAGTCGAGCCACTGTGCTCGACGAAAAGGCTTCATTAAACCTTATTTTATTTATTCTTTTTGTGGTTCTGACATCCTTCGGTTCCTGAGCCATTATTAACTCCCCAAGTGATGTAGATATCCTACAGAAAGGCCTCACCGAGTCCAATGACTGGTGTCAAAACCATGGCCTTAAGCTTAATGCCAAAAAATGCATTGTCATCCCCACTGGGAAAAACTCAGTTCCCACTAATTACCACATCAATGGGAGCCCACTGAACACTGAAGGTATTATAAGAGATCTGGGTACACAGGTTGACAGCAACCTCTCCTTCGACCACCACATTGCCACTGTGGTCAGAAAGTCCTTCTATGTGGTACATCTCATTACCAAGGGTTTGTCATCCAGGAAGAAAGAGGTCATCATCTCTCTCTACTCTTCCCTCATTAGGCCAATCATCGAGTATAATGCCCCATTTGGCATGTACCTCACTAGACACATGCAGCAGCTAGAAAGGCCACAAAAGTACCTCATGAAGAGAATTCTAGGTCTTAAACACATGTCCTACATGGACAGACTCAAAAAAACTCCAGCTATTCTATGTCTCATATCGTCTACTAAGAGGCAATCTCTGCTTGACATACAAAGCCATGTCTGACCCAGCACTGTTAGAAATGCTACATCTAAAGAAATCCAAATCCATCTACACCATATGCTCCAGAGACCTCAACCTCATTACCACAATCAGCAGAACATGCTGGAGGGACAGGTTCATAATGCAGAGACTGTCCATCCTCTGGAATAGACTTTCCATACATGTCAAGCAGAGAACCTCACTGGCCCTCTTCAAGAGAAATCTTGATGAGTGTATGGGAAATAGAAAGTTCACCCCGGGGATCACTCCAGTGGCTCTACTTGATAAAGGCACTGGGAACTAATGTCAGATGGCACAATGCCAGGGCACTTCTATGGGCTTGGCTTGTAAAGGTTCCAGGGCCATTAGCCTGGTACACACCTACGAACCTATGAAATTAAATCCAAATAATCATTGCAGAAGTAAAGCAGTATGCACATTACAGTGTTTATGGTAAATGGGGCAAAAAAGCCAAGTAATGGGACACTGAAATGCTGCAGGGGGGAGGGCTGTGTATGAGGGGGGTCCCATTTGACCATGATTTAGTGAGGGGGAAGGGCAACAAACTCAAAGACAGCCTCAGGTGGCACAAACTCTAGCTATGCCACTAATCAGTAGGCCATAGAGAATGACTTTTGGAGGTCCTAGCAAACTATAATATTCTTTTGCTAGGATTGGAATATTGGCTACCATTAAATTCCCTACTTTTACCACACAATCCACATACTGCAAGTCACCAAAAACAAAATTCTAAGGTTCATCATCTTCTCCCTTCCCAGTGAACATCATTGTTACACATTTCAAAAAAATGGTTACCATTTACTACAGGGTGTGGGGCCATATTTTGGTTGTTTGTCCTTTAGATTCTGCTTGAAAGTTGGAATCCCATAATTCCATTGGAATGGGTGGGGTTACATACATATGTATGCAAAATTTATGTTAATCAGCATACAGATTTGTACCTATTTTTCATTGGTCTTTGTCCAGATTTTTAATGTTTCTAGGTTGAGAAGTATGACCATCATAACTAAGCAACCACTTTTTCATGCTGGTCTCTCACTACTTCCTTCAACTGTTCTCTTATCACACTAGCAATATGCTCTGCAGTCTGTCCAGGTGGTATAAAATATCCCAAAAATGTTCCAGCACTTGGCCATTGACAACATACTGGAGCATAATGGCAATTTGCCACAGGCCTGCAACATCAGTAATTTCATCTGCAATTACTTCTACAAAATTTGGAGTACAAATCTTTTTTTTATTTCTTCGCTGCATATTGTTAACATGCAGTCCAGGAGTTCATTTTGAATGGTTTTTGATCCTTTAAAAACAGTTGAAATTTATATGTGTTCAGCCAACTTCTGAAAAATCCTGCAGGTGAAGTGTATTAGTCTGCAGAACATTCTAGCATTCATTGGGTCTTCTGATTCATCATGGCCTCTTAAAGCTACTTTTTCTTCAGCACACAGATTGATGCAGTCAATTATAAGTGATAAAATATGATGGTTTTCCACTTTCTTGTTGCGTCTTTCCACTGATAATCGGTATCCAGTACTTAACCAAGACCTAATATCCACAGTTCCCAACATTTGGCTGTCAAAATGTTTAGCATACTGTTTGTGCTTTCTAGCCTTTTCTTCCATTCTGTTCAGGTCATTCACACCCTTTGATGTCCAGGAATCCTCTCCATCATACAATAAATATGGGAAGCAGTACAAACCGTTTGCTTCCTCTCAACCACAGATCCAGGTGTGGTTGTCAAAGACTGAGCTTCTGAAGCTGTGTTTGTATGTTCTTGACCTACTTTTACATTGAGACTCCATCCTTATATCAGGTGTGGGTCTTCCAGTTCTCCTGATTCTTAACTTTTCATCACAAGTCAAGTCTCTAATGTTAATAGATTTTAGAAAGGTCACTGTAACAGTCTGTTCACTCATTCTGATGTTGTAGTGGTGGTAACAGAAATGATTAACTGCCACCGTTGTTTACATTTTAAGTACAGCTTCATGAACAGCACTCATTTCATTGACAGTCCCCATGTCCACGACCTAACTAATGTACTTGCTTGGCCTTGCCAGGATTAAAAAAATTGGTACTTTTCCGTTATCGGGGCAACACGTGATGCGCCTACATTTTAGCTATGAACACGGCTATGAATGTAGATACTACTTAGAAAGTGTTACCGTGACTATGTAAATTATCCTGTTTCCAATTTGTAAAAATTAACAGAATTTTTTTTGTATCTGAAACACATTAATGTCATCTGAAGGAGTATAAGCAAATCAAGTCATATAAGGATACGCTCATATTTTGCCAAAAACATTCAGACCTTTGCGATAGGTGTGGGTATGGCTTGTCCTGCAAAATTTCACGTTCATACAAAAAATGTCCCACTTTGCTCATTTGAAAAGGTAGCAATCTCAGTTAACTTGCATTTATTTTATTATGTGTACATATTGTCATAGCTCTTAAGTGTACCTCATTACCAATATTGACGTTACTCACTTGGGGTCTTAAAAAGTACACGTTCTTCAAACTTCCACATTAAAAGACTTTATCGCACATCGGGGCAACACTTTCTTGGACTGTAATGCCTCATACTGCCACTATTTTGCTCTGTCCAATTATCTGCTAAACATGTAGCTCTCAGTTTCTTACTTCTACAGCTGAGACAGACTCGGAACCCCTTCAAAAAAGAAAAATAAATACATAAATAATAGGAATAACGTTTGCAAACCACAGACGTGGTGTATATTTCATAATGATGGCTTTTAAAGCAATATAATATTACAGGAGTTTAATTAACATGGAGTTTCTGGAGTTAAAGTGACTAAAGCTGGGACTGGACACTGCTTGTTGACTGTAGACAGCAGACACTGTTTGTTGACTGTAAATCGCTACACTGTCTTGAAAAAAAATTAGACAAAAGAGCTTAAACTTTTTGACCTACAAACTGGGTGCTTGAAAACTGGGGCTAGTTTTAATACTCACATTTCAGGATTATAGCTGTTACTACCCAGAGAGTCATTGTATCCATGACAACACTGTCCCAAGGAATGGAATAACTCTGTGACCACAAGGATTTCAAGTGAAATAGGACTATATGTCAATAAATGCTTCTTTAAGCAAAAGTCCCCTTCTCTAGTATCTGATTAACCCTACCAGAATATTACATAAAAAAATAAATAAAGTCATCAACAGCCCCCAAAAAAGATACACCTGCACCACATATTAGTATCTAGTTGAGCATGCCTTGCCAGCATACTGCTAGAAAATTACAAACAGCCCCCAAAACAGTCAGCTTACTCCAAATTTGGCTGTCTACCACATGGCCCACTAGGATGTCAGAATGAAAATGTATACAACCTTGTCTGCAACATTTAAAAAGTATCTGATCTATCTTGTGAGGAAATAATAATTAAATATAGAAATTATCTGGTTAACCCTTCTAGGAAAAAAAAAAATATATATATATATATATACATATATATACATACACATATATATATATATATATATATATATATATATATATATATATATATATATATATAGGTTCACTTTACAATCTCAAAATGCTGAAATCTTGAGAAGAGAGTGTCAAAAGTGCAGTTACTCAAAACTGCATATGAGCAAATGTCGAATTGTCGAATCTGCAGTTGTGGTGGTGCACTATTTTAGTTGTGGTTTACTGTGTAAGGTGCAGTGTGCTCTGAGATATGGGGATGGCTGGCGATGTGTGGTTATAATTGGAGATTCAAGTAAGTGTTTTTTTGTGTAAAGGTTTTGGGTAGGGATTTGGTATTATGTGAGTGTGTTTGGAAGTTTTAGGCGTAGGTTAGGGTAGGGGGGTAAAAGTGTAAGTGTTGAAAGTGGTGGTGTTTTTATATACGTAATATATGTTTGTGCATCAGGAATGTAGAGTGTGTAGCAGTGGGTTTAGTGTCTTTTTCTTTTTAGTGCGACCTCGGAGTTTGTATATATAAGTAGCAGGGGTGTGGGGGGCTTGCCCCCCTGCTTACATGTAGATTAGGTGGGTTTTATTTGTAGTGTGTGTGTGTGTGTGTGTGTGTGTGTGTGTGTGTGTGTGTGTGTGTGTGTTGTGTTGGTTTGTTGTAGTGTCGGGAGGAATGTTTTGTATGTGTATTTGTTTGTGTGGTGGAGGGTGTGTTTTAAATCAGAGCATCACATACTGAAAATTTGATATTATGAAGATTCAGTATTTTGATGTTCGGTTTTCTGAGGTTTCGAGATTTTGTGGTTTTGGTACTTTTGTCTCGAGATACTGAAATTTGTGATTTCAGTATTTCGAAATTGTAAAGTGAATCCATATATATATATATATATATATATATATATATATATATATATATATATATATATATATATACACACACACACAAGTATCTGGTTGACTGTGCCATTAAAAAATGCAGAAAGTATTTGGTTGGACCTGCAAAAAAAAAAAAAACTCCAAACTTAATTTGTTTCTTTTTTTTTAAACCTTACTGACCAAGGAATCCTTGGCTTTTCTTACTTACCTGACAAAAAGATGAACAAAGTGATGTTCCAGATATTACACTCAGTTTTTTTTTTTCCATAGGATCATAGGATCATAGGAAGTTATTAGGCTATTCGCCCTGAGGCCCGTATAAGCCTAGCCAAGAGTTTAGCCCATCCATAGACCAATCAGCACCTGATGCCACTGTCCAGCAGGGAAGGGACACGGGTGGAATCCCAGGGATGTATTTTCTATTTCCCATCCAGTTATCCAGATTGTGCTTAAAAAGGGGTAAAGAGGTACTCTGTTTGATGTGGACAGGGAATCTATTCCATAGATGGGGGAGTCTCTGGGACACAAATCTGTCCTGCCTGTAAGTCCTATTGATGTCACAGACCAGAAGGAGGCCACGTGTGCAGGTTACTCGAGTGGACCTTGACTTGCAGATATGTAGCAGTCCCATTAAGGTGGGGTCCGAGATTGCCTTATATGCCAGACAGATGTCACCTCTGAGGAGTCTGTATGAAACAGAGTAGAGGGATAGGGCTTTTAGCCTATCTGTGTATGGTAGATTTGTGAGGCCCTGGATTCTCCTGGTGAGGAACCTCTGTGGTCTCTCCAGCTGCTGCATGTGCTTTGTGAGGTACATGCTGAATGGGGCATTGTACTCAATAATGGGCCTTATAAGGGAAGAATACAAAGATGTTATGACCTCCTTGTCCCTGGATAAGATACCCTAACTTATGAGGTGGGCCATATAGAAAGCTTTCCTTACAATGAAAGCAACATGGTGATCAAAAGTCAGGCTGCTATCAATCTGGGTGCCCAAATCCCTAACGACTGACTGCATGCTTAGAACATTGTTATTAATGTGATAACTTGTGGGGAAATCTCTCTCCCAAAAGGGGATGATGATGCATTTTTTTTCTATTCAGCTTGAGAACATGTTTATGGCACTAGTCATTTGTTTGGGTGAGACCCTCTTGGAGGATGTCCACATCACTAGGGGAATTGATGACAGCTCCCAACTTATCTCCAAACTTGGTCAGCCATAGCCCACTGGTTTTGACATGCATCTTAAAAAAGTATATCCCAAATAACAGAGGCCCCAAGATGGAACCCTAGGGTACGCCACTCGATAGGGGTCTACTGCTTGAGGTGGCTTCCCCTATTTTGACTAGGTGGGTTCTACCAGTGAGCCAGTTGGCTACCCATCTGGTAACATATGGATTGATGCCTAGCTGAGAGAGTTTATCTATTATGCCCAAGTGTAGTGTCGAAGGCTTTGGCAAGGTCAAGGTAGGTGGTGTGCCCTGTCCTCCCCTCATCCATGGCTTTGGTGACTGTCTCAAAAAAGTCGACTAAATTTAACAGACATGACCTCACCCTGACAAAGCCAAACTGTGTGGGATCGAGTGTTTGGAGCTTGCCAGTGTCCTTGTTAATGAGGTCCATGATAATCTGTTCCATAGGTCTATAATTTCCCAGATCAGTGGACGCTCCACCTTTGTGTAATGGGATGACAGTGGCTGTCCTCCTCTCAGCTGGGACAAAACCAGTACTCAGGCTTTGGTTGAATAGGGAGATGAATGGTACTGCAAGTTCCTGCCATTTATCTATTTTATTTTTTTTACATTATTCAATGTTTTACTTAATTGATCAATAAAGTTCGATCTTTATTGATTCGATTAAGTAAACTTTTGATAACGTGATATACTCACCATAAAAATATCTGTAAAATGTGAATCAGAAAGAGGGACAATTAGAAAGAAGAACTATTCAATAGCTACATATGAGAAAGTGAGCAATATTTCCAAATACAACCTATATTTTACAGCTGTTACATTCCAAATGGCCTAGCCAGTAAGAACATTTATATAAAACTTTGGTAAGGCCCCATCTGGATCTCAATGTTACAGCATGTTCACTATGTTTAGGCACAATTGCCATTTATTCATCAAGTATTGGAAAGTTCATTACAATAATGCACTTAGTTTTTCAGATGCATTCCTTTGGAGATCATCATGAATGTGAAAACTGATTTCTGACTGTCAGGTATACCTGTAGACTGGTTTTGTGTGTGTGTGTGTGTGTGTGTGTGTGTGTGTGTGTGTGTGTGTGTGTGTGTGCGTGTGTGTGTGTGTGTGTGTGTGTGTGTGTGTGTGTGTGTGTGTGTGTGTGTGTGTGTGTGTGTGTGTGTGTGTGTGTGTGTGTCAGACAGATGTGAGCATGCCTGTAGAACCTCTGTAGTGGACTGTTCTATCTGCCTTTTGCCCGCTCATTGCAGAAATAGGTTCAGGCTTGATTGCATTCCAGAAAAAAGATGATGTATATATTGAAAAACTATAAACAAATAAATTAAAAATTTCATACACATGAAAATTACAGTAAGAATGTACATTTAGATTTCTATATTTCTGTCATTTTCTTTGATTATTGCAGATTGACTGTCTTTGGCTTGAAATAGTTAACCAGAGTTTTTGTCAGTAAATCACACTGGCAAAATAAGATGTTAGCAGACTGTTTGCAGCTATGAGTGATATTTTCAAATAGAATTCATCTGCATGAATTATAATGGACCTTATCAGCTTCAAATGTGATAGCTGCCAAGAAGTGGGGTAAATCTCAGTAGGAGTAAAAGAGCTTGAAGCCATAAATAAATATTTATTTTTATTTGCCTCATTTCAACTTTCCAGCATACTATACAAATTCTGTTGAGCTTTTTTATGACTCAAACCACATGAGTTTTATACAAGTTAGTTGCTATGGCAGCAAAGGCTAGAAGTTAACAATTAAAATGGATATTTCAAAGTGACTTCTAATATAAAGTTTCAGAATGCAATTGCTGCATTTTGATGAATTCATAAACTACGCCACAGATGATAATTGTTTTGGAGATAAGTTGTTAGAAGTATATGCTATATTTCATGCTATTTTGTTCTCATTAAGAGTGCCATAAATTGATGAGTTAAGTTACTCAGAAATGCCCGTTTTTAAGCTCATGGTTCAAACCGTCATAGTGTTTGGAAGCACATTGTATTGCATTTCCTTTTTTAAATTTCTGTCTGTCTCTCTGTATATATATATATATATATATATATAGTTCCCCTTTACAATCCCGAAATACTGAAAGCTCGAATTTTGTATCTTGGGATCGAATAGGCGAAAATGTAAAAACTCAAAAGTGCATAAGCGCAAATTCGAATAGCTCAAATCCGCACTTATGTAGTGTAGCAACGGTATGGGAAATGTTTGGCAGGGATGGTTTACAAAAGTGAAGGTAAGTGAGTGTATATGAGTTTTATTGTAAGTTGTGTGTGTGGGTTAGGGTAGGGAGGTTGTGTTTGTGTATGTGTGATGTGTGTGTGTGTGTGTGTGTGTGTGTGTGTGTGTGTGTGTGTGTGTGTGTGTGTGAGGGAGTGTGGAATGTCACCGTGTGAGTGATGTATTTTTCAACTGTTAGTGCAATCTTGGAGTTGGTATATACAAGTAGGGGGGTGCAGGGGGCATGCCCCCCTTCGTAGATGTAGTGCAGGATTGTGTAGTTTGTGTGTTTTGTGGGTTGAATGGTGTGCATGTTGTGTGGTGTATGGTTTGTGAATGTTCTGGATTTCAGTTTTTCGTGTTTGTGTGTTTTGGGATTGTGGGCTGTTCGACTTTATAGTTTAGAGATACTGAAATTCGAGCTTTCAGTATCTCGAGATTATAAAGGGGAACTATATATATATTTATATATATATATATATATATATATATATATATATATATATATATATAGATATAGCTAGCAATAGCTATCTCTCTCTCTCTCTCTATGTATTAATATATATATATATATATATATATATATATATATATATATATACATGTTAAATGAAAAATACTGTAATAAAAAGATCAATACACAGGAGGTTCAGCTTCAGGTACTTTACTAGTGTACACCAGGAGGCAAAAAACGTACAGGTACAGAATTTTGTCTGAATAAAACAGGAAGTACACAACTTTTATAGCCTTTTTTGTTAGCCATTGCGTATCAGACTGACGTGGTCAGTCACAAGTTATTTTACATCATTTTAGCTTACAATATTCTATTCATCAGAGGTGCTGATACTACATTTTGCTTAAAAAGAATTTTGGTAAACAACGTGGCCTTGCTAGCCACCTGGTTAGTTATAATGTCCTTTTATGAAAGTTGCCACTCAAGGTTCTAAGCTAATTCGAGCACAATAGCAGATACAGTTCTCAATACATTTCTCTAACCAACTCTTTGTTTCATGTATCACTTCTTCCTTGCAGCTGTGCGTTATCTAGGAACATGTACAAGGCCAATTGTTCAAGCAGGATAGAGCAGAAGATTCTCATTATTTTACACTTTCATTTCCTGACCCAGCAGATAATCACTTGTGGAAAGCATAAACATTAACTTTTGCTGTGCTAGCAGATGCCAGGGTCAGAGGCCAACTTGCAGAAAGCACACTGCAGTTTCATATGAATTAATTTTTCTTGTCATAACATTAATAGAATAAAAATGTATTAATCCCTTCTTTGCTTCTAATAAGCACTAAACATATACATTAATATATATTTTTCTAACATTTTCCCCCCGTTAATACTTTTTATTCTATTCTCAAAAGCATAAACAGTTTTATTTCTTCTCCTAACCTCTTCCACTTAGGACTTGCAGTTAGGAGAGTCATTCAGTTTAGACTTCGGAAAGAATTTCATTTGGAACCAAGTTTTTCAAGTTCAATGTCTTGATACAGGGTTTCAGAGACAGACATATCTATGAAATCTTTAATTAATCTTTCCATGCAGGGAATTCCACAACAAATACATGCTCTCAATAGGAGTAAACCTACACAGATGGCAATCAAAATGTTCATTAGGATGGTACCCCACCCCCCAAAACAATTTCTGGAAAAAGTCCGTCAGTGGGTTTGGGCCTGGTTTGATCATGGCGACACTTGCTGAATCACCTCCAGATGGTTATTAATTGCATGCTTATTGTCTGGTATATAAGAACAGCACTCCTCTTTTATCAGCCTGCATGTACCACCTCTCGCCGCCAGGGTGAAGTCGAGAGCCATACGATTTTGCAACACAACAGTTCTCATGGCATTTAGTTCATCAGTCACTAATTTGAGAGCAGAAAAAGTTGCATTTCTCATTACTTCAAGAAGTTTTGACAGTTTTCTCAGCTCCCAAATCGATTTTACTGCGCCATATGCTGGGAGTATACCTGCCCAAGATATAACAGTGTCACTCAAGTCCATATATGTCAATTTGTCTTTGTCCTTCACGGAGTTATGGTCTTTCCAGCTTGCTTCAATTCGCCCTGCTGGATTCACAGGTTTCTCGATTGGATCTTCAGTTTTCTTGGTAACATCTCTTACGTTCCGTATTTTTCCCAGAGGCAATTCTGCAGTGTGTCATATGGCCGGAACCAGGTAACCCAAAAAACAACTGCCGGACCAATTCTCAGGTAGCCATTTGTATGCCCTTTTCCCACACACAAACTAACAGTTTTCAACTTTAGTGCTAATACGCACTCGCCCTGCATGAAACATTTTCTTATCTATGATTGACAATTGTTTAAACAAAACAGGATTTCTTTGCATTTCATTCAATGTCGTTTTCATTGAGTTTAAATATGAATCATAGTATTGCAAACAGTATTCCCACTACTAGTCTTAATATAACATTTATAAGATATTGTTATGTTACAGTTACTCCAGCCCACCTGGAGAGTATCGTTTTTAAAAAAACACACAGTCCCCTTTTGTGTAAATACAATGCTATTTTATCCTGTGATCTCACAGTTGTAGTGTCAGAAAGCAGATTTTCCCAAGTCTCATTGATCCCTAAAGGAATACCGGACATTAGCAGTCCCCCATATGCTGTTTGTATATCTGTACAAATCCAGCAGTTTGAAATGTTTAAAGTCTCAGCATATACAGGTTTAATTGCTAGGTACGTGTTAAAGTTTGGATGCCAGTCTATGGGTGATTCATCACATTTATCCAACTTTACTTGTGTGGTTGAAAAAAGGAAAAACCACAACGAAAAGAAAATTGTCACTAGTACAGTTAATAAGTGTACAATCAATAAGATGATTATGCAACATTTTTGAGGTTGCTCCGCATTTCTATTTGCTCTATTCTTGGTCATTTTGTTCTTGTTGTGTAACAGTTACAATGTTCTTATCAAGTTGAAAGTTCTTTACCAGTTTACAATGCGTCAAATGAATCCAAGAAGTCCTCTCAGCTACTCTGACCGCAGTAGGCGTTGTCAATAATACCTGGTACAGTCCTTCCCACTTCGGGCTTGCCCAATTCTTCCTCTTTGTTACCTTCACCCAGACCCACATGCCTGGGCTAGAATCGCTCCCAATGGTCTGGTCTGTTCTTTATCTGAAACAGAGTTAAACTGCAAAAGAGATTTTTTTGTTAACAGTTTCCTCATATAACTAGCTAGTGAGCTATCAGCCTCCTGTTCTGCAGGCATGAGAGCTTTCCACTGAGGTGCATAATATGCCCTCCCAAACACAATTTCAAAAGGAGTTAAACCCTTTGCATTTGGAACTGTTCACATACTCAACAGTGCCAGAGTCAGACAGTACACCCAGTTCTTCTGTGTCTCACTAACTAACTTTCTAAGTTTATTTTTAAGGACTCCATTGTGCTTCTCCACCAGTCCTGCAGACTAAGGGTGATAAGCACAATAGTTCTTCAGGGAAATCCCAAAGAAACGTCCCAACTGCTGTATGGTTTGGTTCACAAAATGTGTGCCATTGTCACTATAAATCCTTTCTGGTATGCCAAATCTAGGAATAATCTCCTTTATGAGGGCTTTTGCCACTGTTGTTGCATCTGGGTTTCTGGTCGGAAAAGCTTCCACCCATTTAGAAAACATATCTACAATGACAAGGCAGTACTTTTTGTTATCACATTTGTTCAATTCTATAAAATCCATACAAATGGTATGAAACGGATATGGTGGTGTAGGAAAACTCCCTTGTTTAGGTTTTAATGCCCCTTGTGCATGATGTTTATTACAAACATGACATGCCGCACAAAATTTTTTTGTATAATTTGTAAATCCATACGTTTGGAATATTCGGTTTACTAACTGTACCATCCCCCCTGTTGAGACATGGCACTGCCCATGGCTCAACAAAGCTGCATATCTAAACAGATTAGACGGCAAAATTGTTTTTCTTCTTTAGAGATGTACAGTCCATTTTCAAGGATTGCTCCTCGTCTTTCCCATTTTTGTTTTTCTGCTTTTGTAGTAAGCGTCTGCATTGTTTTTAACATTTCTAGATCTAAAATTTCAGAGGGTTGTATATCCTCATCTAAAAGAAAAGTTTCTGAGTCTGAAGCTGCTTGCTTTGCAGCTGCATCAGCTCTCGCATTACCTTTTGAAATTTTGTCCTGTTGTTTCATATGAGCTACGCATTTGCAAATAGCTACTTTGGTAGGTAACTGAATGGATTCTAACAAATCTAAAATAAATTGCACATGATTAATTGGTTTGCCACTAGATGTTATCATCCCTCTATTTTTCCACTGTTGCGCAAAAACATGTACAGTAGAAAAAGCATACTGACTGTCAGTATATATGTTTACACATTTGTCTTTTGCTAAAGTACAAGCTCGTGTCAAGGCAATCAATTCTGCTGCTTGTGCAGATAAGTTGTGTGGTAAGGACTGAGCTTCTAAGATTTCAGTGTCTGTAACTACTGCATACCCCACTTGATTTTTCCCTGTAGGGCTCTTTCTGCATGAGCCGTCCACGTAATATGTCACCTCGGCATTATCCAAGGGAATATCCGTGAGATCTTGTCTGGGTAATGTTTTCTGCTCAATTTCCTGCAGGCAACTGTGCGGTGTGCCATCTGCAGGGGTTGGGAGCAAAGTTGACTGATTTAATGTCGTGCATCGTTCAATTGTCATAGGTTGGCTCAACAGTATGTTCATACAGGAAAGGTGTCTAGCAGGAGAAAGATATGCTATTTTTCTTGCAGTAAAATTATCGTGACTGCATGAGGCACTCTCAATGTGAGAGGGTGGAATAACACTACTGAGGCTGAAGCCTGTACTGCCATTGCAGCTGCGACTACTGCTTGTACACAGTGGGGCAAGGATCGCGCCACTGGGTCTAACTGTGATGAATAGTAAGCTATGGGGTGTTGCTTATCCCCATGGGGCGTTGCTTATCCCCATGTTGTTGTGTTAACACTGATGTCATATATCCCTGCTTACAGTCTACAGTCTGAAAGAAATGTTTATGATAGTTTGGTAGTCCTAAGACTAATGAAGACACTATCAATTGCTTCAACCTGCAGAAAGCTATTTCTGCTTCAGGTGTCCATTGTAACAGATCTTGTGCTGCCATCGGCTTTTTGTATATCAAATCAGTCAGTGGAGCAGATTCCAAAGCATAGTTTGGAATCCAACTCCGGCAAAAGTTGGTTGTTCCCAGGAAAGACATCATTTCCTTCTTGGTCGTTGGTTTGGGTGCTTGTAAAATCACTGTTTTTCTATCCTCATCTAGTATTCTACCTTCTTTGGATATTACATATCCTAGCTATTTAATTTGCTTTTTCCAAAGCTGTAATTTGTTTTTATTTACTTTGTGTCCCTGTGTTGCTAAGAATTGTAATAGTGCTATGGTATCCTCCCTGCATTGTTGCTGGGTGGGGGCTGCTAGCAAGATGTCATCTACATAAAGTAGAATCTGACTACCCCCCTGTGGGGTGAATCCCGCCAAATTACTAGCCATTTCTTGTGCGAATATTGTTGGACTCTCACAATATCCCTGTGGTAGTCGAGTATAAGTATACCTTTTCCCCTGAAATGTAAATGCAAACCAATATTGGCTATCAGGATGTATAGGTATTGAAGAGAATGCATTACTGATATCTACCACAGAGAAGTATTTCTGGTGAGGTTTCAAATCATTTAACAAAGTGTGCGGATCTGGCACCGTAGGTGCTCTAGGTATTACTGCATCATTTACAGCTTGTAAATCTTGGACCATACGCCATTCCCCGTTTGCTTTTTTAACAGGAAATAAGGGTGTATTACATGGTGAATCAGGAGATTCCACCAGTACTCCTTCCTTAAGTAATGCTGCTATTATAGGTTTGATTCCTATCTCTGCATCTTTTCTCAAAGGATATTGTCTCTTTTGCGGTCTAAATGCTGACTTTGGCGTAATAATAACTGGTCCTGCTGTTCGAATAAGTCCTACATCTGATTTGCCTATTGACCAAAGAATCTTTGGTATGCCACATAAGGCTTTTTTCCTCTTCTTCTAATAAGAGTGCTAATCAGCTGTCCTCGCTAGACTGCAAGCGTACAGCTGGGTGTGTCTGTGCTAACCAATTCAGTTTTTGTTTCTGTATTCCCTGTTCTGATAATTCTAAGTCAGTTTGTTTCTCCCATCTTGTGACTTTTTCTCCTAGGTCTGCCCATTTTGTATTTCTGTTTTTAGTTAAACTAACATGTGGTAATCGATTAGATTTGTAAAGTGCAAGGAACTCTTGAGGTAATGAACAGCTAACAACACTGTTCCCCTCAGTATCCCAGTACAGATTACGTAATATTAATCTGTTTGCACGATTTTTTAACAATTCTTGCTCATATTCCTTATCAGGTCCTGGTGTGCTACAGTAATACAGAGTGCAATGCAACAAATGTTGTCTGTCAGTGTCAAGGGAGGGGGATTTACTGATGGCTACGTTCATCAGTTCCTCGGTCACTGCCCCTGGACCAGTCGTAACCAAGTCCTGGCTGTACCAGTAAAAAGTTTCACCCTCCGGTCGCACCACAAAAGTATCCATTTGTCGCTGTGCCTCCATACCCTACATAGTTGGAACTACTGCTATGCCAAATATCTGCATAAGGTCCCTACCTAATAGGTTCACTGGACATTTTGCAGAAACAACAATTTTACTCTTTTGAGTCATCCCTGAAACAGGGTCAGTTATTGCTATATCATGGGAAAGTGGTTCCCGGTATAGCTGTCCATTTGCAGCTTTCACTAATATATAATCAGGTGATTCTGAATGTTCTGGTAACTTGGAGGGGTGTATCAGAGTCCGCAATGCTCCTGAATCACACAGTAATTTAACTTCCTTCCCCTCTACCAGAAGTGTAACTTCCGGTTTTGTGTCTGCTAGGTAGAGCTCAAGGCTCAATAATGCTAAGTCTAAAATCTCATTTTCTTCATCTTCTAAGTCTACTTGCACTTCCTCTACTCCTTCTATCACATTTACATTTGTCTTTTCTTTATTGTCTCTTTTTGATGACTCCTGACCCTCATATGGTGTACCATCATATAGTCAGTCCTCATCTCCCTTATCTTCTGTAGCTACCTTCTTATTTTGTTTACAATCCCTTGCTAGATGTCCCTTTTTCCCTGCATTTAAAGCATTCACCCTTTTTCTTCCTCTCTTCAAAATCTTCTGACCGTTTGTCAGATTGTTTGTTTCCCTGGGCATTTCTCTTACCCTTCTTACCAGACTGTAATACATAAACCTCAGCTCCATCTTCAGCAGTGAAGACTTGCGCTTTCTTTTTCTTTTTGCTATTAAAGTGTCTTTCAGCATGTCTAGCATATTCAAGTAAGGCTTGTAACCTACTTGTTCAATGATCTATCATATGCTTCGTAATGAAGCTACTAATAGGTGCAATGCAACCTTTTAAAAATGCATTTTTCAATTGTTGTTCATATGGGGAATCATTCGTCTGATTTTCGGGAATTGTCATACCGCTGTGGTTATTGAAACATTCTAATAATCTGGCATAGTACCCATCTACCGTTTCATTTTCTTGCTGTATACATTGATTAATACAAGTCCAGTCTGCTCTAGGTTTCCATTTTTCAGAGATTCGGTCTGTAAGGCCCTTCACTCTGTTGTCTAGTTCTGCGTCACTATGTGGGAGTGGCTTAAATTCTGCATTATGAGGATTCCAGGTGCCACAAATCATGTGCCAATCTGGACCTACAATTCGTCTAACTACTTTTTCTACTTCTTCCCCATTTAAGTGGTAACTTAACCTCATGCCTTGTAAATCTTCTAAGAATTTTGTAAAATTAACTTTTGGATGCTGGATTCCCTCAGTAGCCTTCCGGATATCCTCCGGGGTCCATGGTCTATATACCAAGAGAGTCGGGTCCTGTCCGACCTGTCCTGCCTGAGGATTTGGTACTTCTATGAGTGGACATATTTCTTCCTCATTCTCAGCTTGTACATTTTTCTCTATTTGATATGATTCTATGTCCCCCTGTGTTTTACCTGTTTGGGACCTAGTCTCAATGGGATCTCTAACAAACGGTTTCGGTTTTGCTGGGATATCAGGATACAGCGGAGGTGGACCAGCTTGTCCACTCACTTCATATCCTGGTAAGGGAAGCGGAGGGGGCAGAGGAGCCGTCGCTATTACTATGTTATTATCTTCTTTGTCTAAGAACAATGCTTTTGAATTATTACTCTTTTGTTCCCTACGGTTTGCTTCCTCAATCCACCTGTGTGCCTGAGGAATGCCTAATTGTCGTTTTTTTACCTGACCTTTCGCATAAGTTTTAAGCTGTTTAATAAGTTTAACAAGTGAAGATTTATCTAATTTACCATCAAATTCATATTTGTTAACCCATTTTGCATAATATCTAACATTATCAACACATTGTAGTTGCATGTATTTTGCATCTTCAGTTAGGGGTGGATCTTGCGATGTTTTAGTGCACTGATTTCTCATGTTATTCTGACTGAAAAAATGTTATGTAACCCTTCCTATCACGTGGAACCACAACTTTAGTTTTTCTTCACAGTTTATCTAGAATAACTGCCTACCTTATTCTGTTACCCTGTTCTATGACCAAAAACAGTAACTTTTCTGTCCCAGATCTGTATAACAAATCTGACAAAAAACAACATTTACTGTAACCTAGTCCCTGATCTAAAACAGAAAAAAGGCAAAATTTCTCCCTACCTGAGCCTCCGTTATTGACCAGCAAGGTTCGAAGTGGAAATCCGCTCTTCAGTCACAGATCAGAAAGTGGCCAGCCTCTTTGAACGACAATTCAGTCGGATGTCTTTTCTCTCAAGAAGAACCATTTTGGTGTCTTCTCCCGTATATGGTTTTCGACCACCTCTACGCTCTGATCCGTAGCCGATTTGAGGGATTCCGGTCCGAAGGACCAATCTGTTAAATGAAAAGTACTGTAATAAAAAGATCAATACACAGGAGGTTCAGGTTCAGGTACTTTACTAGTGTACACCAGGAGGCAAAAAACGTACAAGTACAGAATTTTGTCTGAATAAAACAGGAAGTACACAACTTTTATAGTCTTTCTTGTTAGCCATTGCCTACCAGACTGACGTGGTCAGTCACAAGTTATTTTACATCATTTTAGCTTACAATATTCTATTCATTAGAGGTGCTGATACTACATTTTGCTTAAAAAAGAATTTTGGTAAACAACATGGCCTTGCTAGCCACCTGGTTAGTTATAATGTCCTTTTATGAAAGCTGCCACTCAAGGTTCTAAGCTAATTTGAGCACAATAGCAGATACAGTTCTCAATACATTTCTCTAACCAACTCTTTGTTTCATGTATCACTTCTTCCTTGCAGCTGTGCGTTATCTAGGAACATGTACAAGGCCAATTGTTCAAGCAGGATAGAGCAGAAGATTCTCATTATTTTACACTTTAATTTCCTGACCCAGCAGATAATCACTTGTGGAAAGCATAAACATTAACTTTTGCTGTGCTAGCAGCTGCCAGGGTCAGAGGCCAACTTGCAGAAAGCACACTGCAGTTTCATATGAATTCATTTTTCTTGTCATAACATTAATAGAATAAAAATGTATTAATCCCTTCTTTGCTTCTAATAAGCACTAAACATATACATTAATACATATTTTCTAACAATATATATATATATGTGTGTGTGTGTGTGTGTGTGTGTGTGTGTGTGTGTGTGTGTGTGTGTGTGTGTATGTATATATATTTTATTATTTATTTTATTTATTTATTTATTTTACATTTGTTAACCGGGATGGTCCGACTGGATACATGTCCTTTTTCAGCGGAGGCCCGGGGAGAAAAGCTCCAACAGAGTTACATTAATAATTAGGTACAGTAAATGAGCTGAAAGAACTTAACAAAAACATAGGCTATTTACATACAAGTACAAGACTGCCATTACTATTTCTGAGATTACTACAAATGTAACATTAATAACATATTAGCAAGGACGGTAGGCAGTATAATGACATAGAGTTAGACAGGATACATATTTCTTTATCACAGTATACAAAGTACTTATCATCTTAGCTAGTTGTTTATGTTTTAGTTAATGGCACAGAGCTAGTCTGGGTTTGAGCAAGGACATAGCCATTGTGACTTGAAGTGGAGTTTTAGACTATTTTTGAATTGACTTAGAGAAGTTGCAAGCGTGATGTTATTTGGGAGAGAGTTCCATATTTTACCAGTGGTGTTGGCAAATAGCGCGTCACAACCTAGGTTGAGAGATTTAGTTGTTTGGACAAGGAGTCTGTTTGCTGAGCAAAGGCAGCTTAGATTGGAGTAGGGAGTCATTAAGTTTTTTAATGCTGGGGTATTCTCAGGTTGTTTAAGGATTTTGAAGGCCTCTATGAGTTGGGACTGGTGAAGAAGGTGTGGGAATTCTATCCATCCAAGCTTTTTCAGGTTAGTACAGTGGTGTGTTCTGTAGGGTAGGCCTGTAATGAACCTGGCAATGTGATTATAGCAGGATGAGAGCTTGGCCAGATCAGATTTGTTAAGGTGAGCGAGGACAGGAGGCATATAGTAGGGTAGAGAGAAGGTGTGAATGGGCTGTGGCTGCCCTGGCATTCGGGTAAGGAAGGCTTTAATTCTATATAGGGTCCCAAGTTTCTTGTTGACTGGCTTAATGGCTTGGTTGATATGTATATCAAATCTGAGTTTATTGTCAATGTTTACTCCTAATAGCTTTGTATAGGTGTCTGGGAGATGATGGTCCCATTATTGGATTTTATAGTGAAGTTTTCAGTCGGAGATCTATTGGTTGGGTAGAAGAGAAGTAACTTGGTTTTGTTTGGATTTAAGATCAGGAGATGGTTGGCAAGCCAGTTTTCGACTTTGGTGAAGCTATGTTGGGTGGTAGTTAGTAGATTTGCAAGAGAGGCATTGGAACATATTATAGTCAGTCATCTGCATATTGAATGCAGGTGGCTTCAGGGATGACTGTTTGGATGTCGTTTATGAAGACTGAAAAGAGGAGAGGTCCTAATATGGAACCTTGAGGAACTCCTATGGTATTTGGTAGTAGGCAGGAGAGCTTGTTTTGCCACATTACTGCTTGTTGTCTCCCAGTGAGGTAAGCTTGAAACCAGTCAAGGGCTGGAGTATCTAGATACAGGGTTTTAAAGTATATAGAAGTAACTGATGGTTTACCATATCAAGGCTTCGATAGGTCCAGGAAGAAGCGGAGGATATTTTTTATTATTCCGGTTAAAATTAATGTTTTCAGTAAAAGAGAGGAGGGCAGTGGTTGTACTATGATGGGGTCTGAATCCATGTTGAGAGTCTGTGAGTAGTTTATTTTGGGTTAGATAGAGCATTAGTTGGTTGTGCATGCACTTTTCCATAATTTTGGCAAGTGGTGATAGTATGGCTATAGGTCTATAGTTGGATAGTTCTGTGGATGAACCTCCTTTGTGGAGTGGAATAACATAGGATATTTTCCAAATTGAGGGGAATGAGGCCTCAGTTATGGTTCTGTTAATTAGGATTGGGATAGGGTAGGCTACGACATCTGCAGCAATTTGCAGGTATTCAGTCGGCAGAAGATCGGCTGAAAGGGTGGTTGGCTTCAGTTTTTTCAAAAGGGATCTGATAAAGGATGTGGACACTGGCTGGAAGTTAAAAGAGAGTGGTGAGTCGGGTATAGTGCTTATAGAAGTGTGGGGAGGAGAAAGTTGGTTAGCTAATGACTGGATGGTTTCTGTGAAGAAAGTATTGAATGAATTGGCTATATCTTCTTGGCTCTTGTCAGATAATGTTCCTGGGGTCGGAGTAGTGGATTTGCTTGGTTGGAGAAGTTTATTTATGCCTGCCCAGTACTTTTGAGGGTTATTCTGATGTTTATGTTGCAGATTGTAGAAGTAATTTTTCTTATCTAGTATGATGGCTTTTTAGTCTCATTTCTAAGTTGTTGGAATTTGATACAATCTAGGGTAGTTTGGTAGTGCGCCATTTATCCCACGCTTTGTCTCTAGTTGTTATTTTGGTTTTGGTGTCTGTTGTTAGCCAGGGTGCTAGTTGAGTTTTAATTCTTATTGAGCGTTTAGGGGCATGCAAGTCAAGTATAGTAAGGAATGAATTGTTAAATGATGACACTGCCTCATCAAGGGAAGGAACTTTAGTTTTGTCCAGTTACATGATTTGAGTTCAAGTTGAAATTTAGTTGGGTCAAAGTTTTTCTTGGATCTGATAGACCTATAAATAGGTAAGCTTGTACAATTAATTTTGTCTTTCATGATGTATGTGAGCAGGTGATCACTAAGATCATTAGGGAGAGTTCCAGACATATAGTTCTGGGGATGACTGTTGGTGAGTATCCAGTCTAGTATACTCTCTTTTGGTTATTGTTACCTGTACGTGTGGTAGATGATATTATCTGAGAGAATCCATGTAGGTTAACAGGGATGGGGTTAGACTGTGCTGTGCATTGGTTCCAGTCAATATTAACATCGCCCAGGACAATGGTTTCTTGAGGGTAGTTGTTGGCTATCCAATGTAGAACGACCTCTAGTGTTTCTACATTGTTCCCAGGGGGAATATAGGCGACAATTAGGTTAATGCCCTTATGATTATTTAGTAGAATTTTTAGAGCTAGTATTTCAGTGTTAGAGACCTGGGGTGGTTGTATAGGGTTAGTTATGATGTTAAGTGTGCTATTATATAAGACGGCTATTCCACCTCCTCTTTTCTTTACTCTATCTGCCCTAAGTATATTGTAACCAGGAGGCAGGATCTCATTGTCTTTGTTTGATGGCCGGAGCCATGTTTCAGATAGACACATTATGTTGGGGAGGTATGTGGCTAGTACAGCATGCAGGCTATGTATCTTATTGTTTAGGCTTCTAATGTTTAAGTGGCATATTAGGACGGAGTTGACCAGTCGGTGGGAGAGTGGTGGGCTGGTAGGATTTTGAGTTAAGGTTGGGCCTGGATTAGGATGGATGTCCCCATCTTTGGTTATGTTTTTTCTTAGATACACTAGTAGTCTAATAACTTTGAATAGTAGTTTTAGTTCATATTTGGATTTTGGTGTTGATTGGAGTGTTTTTTTTAGAAGCAAGTGGTTGGAATTTATAATTTTTGGGGTAGTGTAGTAGTGGGCAAGTTCATGATCAGTGGAGGTAGGGGGGTCTTGGTTTGGCATTTTGGATAAGAGAAACCTATGAATATATATATTCAGACCCTGGCAGCTGCTAGCACAGCAAAAGTTAATGTTTATGCTTTCCACAAGTGATTATCTGCTGGACATATATATTTATATGTGTGTATATATATACACATATAAAACAATACATGCGCACAACACACACACACACACACACACACACACACACACACACACACACACACACACACACACACCACACACAGACTCACTCACCCCCACTAGCACACTATACACACAAAGAGAAAGAAAAAAGAAAGAAAGGGAGGGAGAGAAAGTGAGCTACTTTCATAAGCAGTGACCTGCACATTGCATGCAGTAAGTTGGTTCAGAATGCATCTTATTATGTTAGCAAGTCCTGCAGTATGTCAGTCCGTACTTTGTTTTATAGTATGCTCTGGTAAGAAAGACTTATTCTCATTTTGTTGCAGGCAAAGAATCAGTATTTTGACAACAGGTGATGGCAAGGTTATTTTAATTATGTTAATTACTTTTACAAATAATAAAGTGCATCAGCTCACAGATGACAGAAATTTGTACTTACTATACAGTGTACATGCATTTCTAAAACTATATTATGGATTTCTTTACACTAAATTGATAATTGGTACGTTCACTTTGGATTGCTTATGTCTGTGATTATTAATATGTCATACATGTATCCTAATGGTGGATCTCAGATAAAAGATGAGATAAAACATAAATATGGTGCACCATTTATTTGATGCAAAAGCAGAGTATCTACATCCTTAGTTCATCACCAGTCATATAATTAATGCTTAAATTTATCACTAGTCCTAATAAAATTATATAAACCTGCCATATTTATGCTACTAGTTAAAAGCAAAAATATGCACACTTTGGAAGCAATACACAGACACAGAGAGACAGAAACAAATACACACACACACACACACACACACACACACACACACACACACACACACACACACACACACACACACACAAAAACACACACACATTCACACAAACGCTCATATACCTTAAACAGTATAACATAACTTTCCATCATGCATCTATGCTCAGAGTCACATAGTGGGCAGATAGAGCTGGAATGGATGATTCGCCATATGCTGTGATACCGGAAGCAGCTCATTTAAAGTGCAGATTGTAACTCTCTGCATTAATTTCCTGACTGATGCATGTTGGACCATTAGAAGAATTACCTCATTCTATATATTTTAAATTAATATATAAGAAAGTAAAATTAAATCATCATTAGGCTGTGCTTTATGGTATAAATTCCATCAGATTCCTGCTTGTAACCTGAGTGTACTGTTCCCTTTTTACCTCCACTAACAGCCATATTAATTTATTAATGTAAGCTTATTATATAATAAATCCCACATCTGACCTGTGTACTAGAATTCATGAATCATGATTTCTTACAGTTTGATAGCTCATTTTATGAGAGGTGGAATATTTTTGTGAAAGAGTGAGAAAGAAGTACATGTGATAATCCTCAATTAATCTGAACAGAAAATGTACCTCAGATTAGGTAGCTCAGGTGATAGGTTTCTATAAATACAAAAATGACAAAAAGGAAATTATTACCGCAGAAAGACAGATGATAAAATTAGAAAGACCCTTTTCAAAAAATAAGATTGTTTTGAGCTAAACAAAGTATTAGAAGAAAATCCAGTAATGCCTTAATATATCCCATGAGCAAGGAGGTGAAGACAATATATAAAACTTTCCACCCATTGAGGGTCAGTGTTACATATGAAGTAGTGAATGGCAAGCATTATGTACAAAAAAATAAATGCAACACATAAAACGGCATGCTTCCACAGAGGTGTAAAAAGTAAAGGTGTATGTGCTGAAACCATACCTCTCAACCTCTTAGCATAAGAAATCTTGACAAAGCCAAACATATCAGTAACAAAGACTCAAAATTAGGAACAGATTTTAAATATTACTTTTTTAAGCTTAGAAAGATGATAGAACAAGTTTTCTGAAGGATACAAAGGCTGAAACAAACATCTGTCATTATTTATTGACCTCAGTCCTTAATAATTTGTCAGAAAACCACAACTTTTATGAGGCATGGAAAAATAGATGAGACAAAAAATGGCTATTCTGTGAAAATCTTGACAGCTGAGAAGTATGGTTGAAACTTTTGTAATATGCTTATATGAAATAGTTGAAATTGTGGGTTTAATTACACAAAAATGAACAAATCAGAGACAGACTTGTTATTACTTGAATTAGTAAATAAGCAAAATGCAAGTTTAACCATGATAAGCAATGCGTGCATAAGATAAAATCTAAGGAAAGCAGAAGTTTAAAAACTGACAATTCTTTTTTTTTTATCAAAGAAGTTTATTAATTTTAACATATTTATAACACACACATATATATATATATATATATATATATATATATATATATATATATATATATATATATATATATATATATATTTAAAGCTGGAAAGAAGATTAAAAATTTTACATAACAGACATTTTTTCAAATCATCAAAAACAGAACTTTAAAACTGGTTTTCATTACATTCAACTATTATCATCTCCAATCTGTCCCAACAAGATGGTTTTATAATACAATTTTCAAATATTGACTTCTTTACTTCTTTTTCATTATTTCATAGAATAGTGGCTAACTCTATGAAACCATTGAATAATGGAACTGAATCAGTTTCCATTTTTTAGAAATTACTTTTCTAGCAACTGCTAGGACACCCCAAAACATGCAGGACTGATACTACTTATAAAAGAAGGTATTGGAGCATTTACCAAAATTGTTGTTCTTGGAAGATCACATTTATCTGTCTAGCCTGTCAGATATCATTTTTGTCAGAGTAAATGAATGTATGACAAGAAGAATGACTGTTACCTTAAAATAGAAAACAATACACCAGAAACCACACCAATAATCCAGAACAACTTGATGACTTTTATTAAAACAAAATAGTGAAGTGCATTCGTTCACCACAAGAATGTATTCAGAACTAATTTAAAGTTTACAAAGACTCACCCCGGGATTCATGAAGCTTGCACCAGGCGCAGGCGTAGCGTAGGTGGTCTAACGCCAAATATGGCCGCCGAGCGATTCAGGTACGATCCGATTCCAGGCGCACTACCAGCGTACACCAGATCTGCACAGCTCTCGGCGCATGTATGCTAATCACCCCATGTGCAGTAGTGCAGCATGCAAATGAAGGTACATAGTGATTCATGAAGTGGTGCAGGTGTAGCATAAGCATAGAGAAATGTAAACCAAAAAAAAAAAAAAAAAAAAAAAACGGTTTACATTTTTTTCAAACAGAACATCGGAGCCATGAAAGTGGACCAAACTTATGTATTACAAAGTTAACATATGCCAATGGCTAAATATACAGTCAATGGCATAAAAAAACATGCACAACACATAAAAAAATAACGTTTAATGTCATGGCCACACTAATGCAAAGTACAACTGCAGGGCATGTTTGCGCAAATGGGAACACAAAGAAAATATATATAGATGTCATAAAATTGCAATGTAACACAAATCATGATTTCACCATAAACGTCAATGGTATGCATGCTACACCACAACCAAGGTGCAAGTGTTGCTAAGGGTCTATGACAGTGTTCAGCACGGTAACTATGAATTAGTAGTCAATACCATGCAAATGAGGCAAGTAATACTGAATCGCAAATGCCTTTCTGGCTTAAGGCTGTACCACACGGTGTAGCAGTATAACACCGAGGAGTGGCCTGGAGGTATACATGACATCAGCAGAGGGGTGTGCCACCGTAGCTGTAAGCACATTGGAGCATTCCTAATCAGGGTTGCCCATTGCTAAGCAAAGCCGCAGGATAGGGGTGTGGATGTAGCCATAGCTTTGCTTAGCTGAGACCACACAAGGTGACTGAAAGTGCATGTGTACGCGGATGACAATGCGCTCGAAACCCAGTAAACGGTTGCGCACGGCACACACCACAGCTGAAACATGAAGGTTACGGGAAGACAATAAAGAAATGCTGCAGTAGGGTAATTGGAGTACAACTGAGTAATTAACACCTATAAACTCACAGTGGGCCATTGACGGTAGCTAACAAGGCTTCTAGCAGCAACCTGCAGAACAGGAAAGGGGAGGTGCCGGATTGCAAAGAAAAGAGAACTGTCACAGCAGAGCAAAACAAACCTGCAGTAGATCTGCTATAGAACACATTTCGCAACACAATCCTGGGTTGGGAAAGTACAAAACATGAAAGCAGGCTGCTGAATGCATGCCTGACAATGGGAGGGGAATCGGTTTGAAAAGTGAAGGCAAGGGCAAGAGGTGATCCACGACAGCCAAATGTAATTCAACACCAAAGGCACCACAATAGCAGTACCTGCGGTAAAACACATAAGTAAGATACCCTGCAGCTTGGATTGTACATACACACACTATGACATCATCAGCTTCCAAAGCACAATAGTATAAAGTGTGAAGGCACCTCACACACAGTCGTGTATTCCCAAACAATGCATCATCAGTGTAAACAGACAGGGACCTTTTACAATGTACATGTTGGGTGCTGCCATAGCTGTGATTCATCAGCATGTGTTGGAGACTGAAGGTGGTGTGGAGGATGAAGCTGACAACCACCTCAGGCGCTGGAGGAGGAGAAGAGTGTTCAGACCAAGGGTAACCTACCAGGGGCTAGATGATCTGGAGATAGTAGAGTGTTACAGGGTGGACAGGGACATCATACAGCAAATCGTTGAGCTGTGCCGGCCATGCCTCAGAGCCAGAAACAACAGAGGGGAATCCATCCCAGTGGACATGAAGGTATGTGTAAGCTTGAGAATAGTAGCCACAGCTACCTTTCAAAGGAAAACTGGAGATATCATGGGGATCTCACAGGCATCAGCATCCAGGGTACTCCACCAGTTCCTGGATGCCATGTAACCACATGCCAATGAGCATATATACTAACCCCGAACTCAGGAGGAGTTGGCCAGCAATATGCACCTCTTCCACCGTGTGGCAGACTACTCAGAGGTACTGGGTGCAATAGACTGCATGCACACCCGGTGAGCATGGTAGGTGCTACATAAACTGCAAGTGATACCACTCCATCAACTGCCAGGTCATGTGCAATGCCCAGGGCATTATCATGGATGTGTGTGCTGGCAGCCCTGGAAGCTACCACGACTCCCACATCTGGCATGCCTCACAGCTGTACCAGGTATTTGTCAGGGGGTACATCCCATATGGCCACCTTGTGGGGGATGTTGGCTATGCACTGGAGCCATGGATGATGACTCCCATCAGAAATGCACACACACCCTTGCAAGAACACCATAATGAGGCACACGCACAAACCAGAATCATCATAGAGCGTGTGTTTGGGATGCTGAAAATCACAGTTCCGTTGCTTGGACATATCTGGTGGAGCCTTGCAGTACTCTCCAGGCACATGTGCCCACATCTTCATAGTATGTGCCATGCTACATAATATGATCCTGCAGAAACAGCTACAGCAGGGACATAATGGTGAAAGCCCTCACAGCCCACTACAATTGCCAAGGGCACCACAGGCACAGAGGGATTCAGACCACAAACACCTTGTGCCAGCCCCAGTAGGCAGACAGAGGCGTGCCCAATATACCCATGCCTTAGCAAAGAAGGAATGTATTGCACATGCACTGACAGTGTAGGCCCCTATGGACTGACACACTTCTCCACCTGTACACACAGTAAAATGGATGGCACACACACACGACCACCTGTAAATTGTCATGTAAAGGTGGTCTGCTGTGTGCATCCTACATAGGCAGCCCTCAACTATTTCACACACAACTGCTATTGGCACAAGGTAAGTCAATACCTGAACAGTAAATTAAGCTAACAGCATGTATTGATACTGTATGTATAGGTTCCCAGGTACATCAGTAGGTACATGCCTAATTGTCAGAGGCCATTCATAAGCCTAGCCAAAATGTGTCTGCTGTCGCCACCCCATTGATTAACTAACTGTCCCTCTGTGGAGCAGAGCCAATTGCGGGATCCCTGGGGTGTAACCATTGTTCCCCACCCACTCTGCAGGGATTCCCTGGTGTGTTAATGAGGGGCTCCATATAATGTAATCAGGGATGTAATTCCAAAGCATGGGGAGTACCCATGACAGGTATCTGTCACCCCAGCATTCTCCAGTTATGGTTGTGGTAAGGTGTAGCACATTACAGTGTGTGGCTCACTGTGACATGGATTCCCATAGCTGGAGCACATCCATTAAGCATCACTTGGACATACCATTAATAGGTATCATCCATATGTAAACTAACTGAGTTACACATTTGTTTGCAGTATGGAGGAACAGCCACAGTACAGTCTACATGCTAAACACCATAACACTTGTACATATCCCAGATGCCACAGTGGTAAAGCCACTGACTGTCTCGTGCATAGTCCCAGTTCCACGACCTGCAAGGGCTGTTACGTAATTCTGATGTCTCGAATAATGAATGTTGGATGCAGGTTATTAGAGCACATTTAAGCACATGTTAGCGGGTTTTTGCGCCAGTAAGTGCCAGTAAGCATTGTTTAAACATGACTACATGTATATGCATAACACATGTCTAACCTTTGCTGAATATCATGCAGATCATGGTCAAAGCTGCCCAGAACCACTGAAATGTGCATTATTTACCTTTGTACTAATAGTGCCTGCTCTGAGAGGTAAAACGGCCACTGCCAGGAGTAGAACACGCAACCATGTATACAGTCTTCATAATAACCTACCACTAAGCTACCTAAGATGTATCAATGGCAGGTGTGTATTATGACAGGTTAAAACACAAAAGGGCGGAGTTCGGGAAATAGTATATACACCGCCATGTACCCAACAAAAGGTGTATTCTCTCTCTCTCACACTATATATATATATATATATATATATATATATATATATATATAAAATATAGAGAGAGAAAGGGTGATAGAGAGATATATGTCGATATATATGGATATACATATATATGCAAATATATAGATAGGTTAACAACATCTACACAACCATGGAGGTACATATAAATAGGATACTGCCAAATACCGAATGCTTTACATACCGACGCACGTAATCACGAGGCTTAAAGACCGAAAGACTATAGTACTGGAACACTAGAACCGTGAGTACTATTATCACGATGTTAGGGGACATTTAGTTAGTGCTTCTGGTGCTGCGGTCCAGGTAGGTACTGTGTTTAAGTGTGTTTCTGATTGCTGTAGTGTGTGTAAGTGTGTGTTCTGAGGGTGGTGTGTGTTTCTGGGGGACTGTAATGTGTGTGTGTGTGGGTTTGCTTCATGTGTCTGTTTGTGCTATCTCAGAGGCAGATTATTACAGTAGGTGTGGTGTGGGGGGCACAGCCACCCACATGGGGTGTGTATGGGGGCATGGCCACCTGGCCATACTTAGTGTAGGATGGTTTGTTTGGATGTGATGGGTAGCAGTGTGTCTGTGTGTGCGTGTATGTGTTCTGTGTTTGTGTTAGTTCTGGGAGTTTGACTGTCGCGAGTT
Source organism: Protopterus annectens (assembly GCF_019279795.1). Lineage (NCBI taxonomy): Eukaryota > Metazoa > Chordata > Ceratodontiformes > Protopteridae > Protopterus > Protopterus annectens. The sequence continues at coordinate 1,339,900,204 of NC_056737.1, forward strand.
TGAGTGTTCAGTATTGTGGGGTTTGGGAGTCTGGGAACGGTAATGTGGTCGTTGGAAGTGTGTGCATTCCTGAATCCGTGGGTATGCTGTATACAGTGGTTGAAGTCTTCAAATATGTGCATAACATGGACCATAGCAATCACACATTCCACCATGACCGAATGTTATAAAAAAAGGATATGGAGAGTATATATGTCTATACACTATTACAAATATGTGCTATGGACATGAGCCAAAGATAGGGCTACCACCTGTCCCACCTTGTGAGGGGCAGTACCTCTATGTGCGGTAGTGTCCTGACGAAAATGAGTACAAATGCTAATGTCCTACAATCTCGAGACATTTGGCATGTTCCATATTTAATGTAATTGTTGCATAAAATAGTCATCTGTATCTAAAATACCTACACGTAACAAGAAACAGGATAAGCAAGTAAACCGCTACAAGAATATAAGCTTTTATATAGGCATATATGTAAAGTTCTATACTTTGTACTGACCGTGGGTATGTTTCAGCCTCTAAAATCTGATGTGTCCTGCAAATGTCCCACTATGGCCATTTGTAAAGGTGGCAACTCAAGCCAAAGAGGTTCAGTCACCAACACAACTCCAATGAGTGCAAATATCTGTGACAGAAATACACAAGACAACTTTCATGTAGCAACATTTCATTACATACCAATGTATTTCCAAAGGAATTGAAGGACCAACATCACCTGCATGCTACACAGGAACCAATTAACAATGGCTTAATGAATAAGCCTGCAATTACCATAGTATTAGTCTACTAAAGGATGGGTCTTCAGATAGGGAAGGAGCCCTCACACACATATCGAATATGTATAAATGCAGTTCCTACACACCTGTATCTGCTATGTACACCCACCTACATCTCCCCCACACCCAAAACAATTGCAATACAGACTGTAATAACATCACAAACATCCACTCACTCTATGACATCTGCAGAAGCCTTAACATACCTTGTGAGAGACACCATACTTCTCAACCTCTTAGTGCAAGAAATCTGGATAAAGCCTGACATACTGGTGGGACAAAGGCCTAAAAATAGGGACATATTTTAAATATTGCTCTTATAAACTTAGAAAGTTGCTAGAATTACAGGGTTTGTGTTAACATGCATTTAATGAAGGATTTGAAGTTAGAAAATAAAATGTATGTCATTATTTTGTGATTTCAGTCCTGAGATCATCACAGTGCTTTGCCTAAAACCCACAGATTTTATAAGGAATAGCTCAAAAATATGCAGCAAAAATCTGGACATTCTGCAAAAATCTGTACAGTTGAGAGGTATGAGAGACACACTATAATGGCCCTATGTGAAATCGTTGCTGTTGTACAATGGAACAGACGCTGATGTTACAGGGTTTGGTTGCAATAATCCCATATCAGACGGCTGATATAACAGCTAGACTCACATGTAGAACTACATCCTCTAGCCGTTACACACAATCCATGGGGGCCATGAAGTTAATATATCTCTGTGTGTCTCCATATAGCTGTTGCAATTCATCACAAACAACACATCCAGGCCATCTTCCTTGAAGGTAGGGCAAAGGGACAAGACCCAAGTGGAGTATTCAATTATACCCCACTGTTGCCATGTCATTGGCTAATAGAGTAGCTGCACAGCTGATGTGCATGTAATCATCTACTCCGGAACACCAATTGGTGGCAGGATACCACATGTTACTGATATCTAAGTATAAAAGGGTGGCTTGTGATACATTCAAACCGTATGTACATACGAGAAAAACGTTACAAGAGAAAATTAATAGGACTTATATTATCATCAACTCGGGAAACTAATAAGGTATGTAGAACACTCAGTATGTTAGTGTATGTAGTACCTGTTCTGTATTAATTAAAGTGTACGCAATGCATATAGTGGGAAAAGGTATTATGTAGTGATGTATTGTTGAGCATAGTAACGCTCATAGAAATTATGTGTACTGCTGTGGGCCACAAGGTAAACACCTCATACACCACATAGGGATGTTATATAAGGACTTTAAACCAAACAATTCCACTCCATCTGCTGTCAGTGGCAGGGTTTGTCCAACAAGTACATGCCATAACAGGGGATAGTATATGTTGATATACTGTAACAGTAGGCATATGTATGGGTGTATAACTGAGAATAACATGTCTAAGGTGGTTCTGCTGTGCAATTATGATTTGCATTGTGGGATATTGTGGCAAAAATGTGAAATGTACAGTATTGTAGGTAGATATGTCTAATGTTTTACATAGCATTACTGTTATGTTATGCAAACATCAGGTATGTCTATTGGCATGTGCAATACACAATAACAGGATACACATGACTTGTAGTCACCAGACAGTGTATCAGCATGATAGCTAATTGAAATGGAAGAGCTAGTCAATTATCCATGCACAAAGGTCAAGTAATAGCTTCATAGGTTCATAGTTAGGTACTATGCTGTCTGGCCAAGGCCATTCTTAAGCCTAACTGCAGTGTTTTCACTTGCGGCACCTCCCTAGGTTAGTGTCCTGTGCCTGTGAACAGCAGAGCCATTCATTTACTGCGCCTCTGTACAGCAGAGCAACTGCAGTGATCCCTGATGTACATGTCTGTCTCCCATCCACCCATTGAGGTATCTCTTGAAGAGTGCTAGTGAGGGTCCCTGCCTGATGTACAATAGGAATCATGTTCCAAAACATGGTGAGTGTCCGGGTCAGGAATGTATCCCTCCAGCACGTCCTAGTCATTGTTGTGTTTAGGTACATATCCCAGAGCATGTGGCTCTCAGTGGCTTTTGCTTATGTTGAGCATATCCATCAAAATTGCTTTGGACATGGGCCTTGTATGTTCAGCAGAGATCACCTCTGAGTATGCGGTATGCAAACGAATACAGTTGGGGTTCCTGTAGTTGGGCTGCATACGCCATCCTTTGGAGGTCAGTATTCCTCTTGGTGTGGTAATGTTGTGGTATTTAAAGCCGTTGCTGTTGTCTTGTAAGGTACATCCCAAATGGGGTGTTGTACCCTTTAATGTGTTTCATAAGTCATGAGTAAAGAGGCACAATGGCTGCCTTTGTTCTGGCTACAAACCCATTAGAGATTAGGGTGGCCATGTAGAAGGATATCCACACCACCTTGGCAATATGGTTATCAAAGGAGTAAATGCTATCTACTTGGGTTCTAAGATCCCTTATTATGTCTTATGTATGTAGGGGACTACCACCTATGTGATAGTCCATGGATGATTGGTGTAATCCAAAGGGGATGCCTATGCACCTTGTGGCATGGAGCTTGAGGCCATGTTTGACACGAGGAATACGTCCCAGTGACACTCTTATGGAGGGTGTCTGTATCAGCTGAAGAATCAGTCATGGCCCCTAGTTTGCAGTCGTCTACAAACCTATTCAGGGTAAGTCCTCCTGTGCTAGCCTGTACCTCAGAGAAGCATACACCGAACATAGGCCTAAATGAGATTGATGCATGGTGTCAAAGCCATGGTCTCAAGCTAAATGCAAATAAATGTGTAGTAATCCCCTTTGGAAAAAACAGAGTACCCACAAACTACAACATAGGAGGTAATCCCCTGAAATCTGAAGAAGAAATAAGGGCTGTAGGGACCCAAATAGATAGTCAGCTTTCCTTTGATAACCATGTTGCCAAAGTGGTTAGAAAATCCTTCTATGTGACCCATCTAATCACGAAAGGGTTTGCATCAAGATCTAAGGATGTAATGGTGCCCCTCTACTCTTCCCTCATCAGATCCATTATTGAGTACAATGCACCAATTGGAATGTACCTGGCTAGACATCTCCAGCAGCTGGAGAGACCACAGAGGTACCTAACCAAGAGGATTACTGGCCTCAAACAGTTGCCCTATGCAGCACGATTGAAAAAGCTAAGAATGTTCTCTGTTGCATACCACTTTCTCAGAGGCAATCTCTGTCTAACGTACGGAGCCATGTCCAACCCGGAATTGTTGAACATGCTCCATCTTAGCAAAACCAAATCTACTCGAGCTACACGCTCTAGGGATATAAACCTCAACACAACAGTGAATAGAACATGCTGGAGGGATAGATTCCCTTCGCAGAGACTTCCCGTACTATGGAACAGGGTCCCGATCTACATAAGACAGAGCCCCTCACTATCACTCTTCAAGAGGAACCTTGATGAGTGGATGGGTATCAGAAAGTTCACACCGGGGATCACAACAACAGCACTGCTAGATAGGGGCCAAGGGTACTAGCTGCTACTACAAGGGTCTAGGGAACTACTAAAGGGACGGTGAATACCGCACAACATGGCTGGGCTAATATATGCCTTCGGGCAGATAGCCCCATACCTACCTATGAACCTATGAGGGGCCTATGACCAAGGACTGGGGGACACCAATTGTAACTGATTTACAGTAGGAACTAGGGTATGCTACCCTCACTGTGTGGGTTCTGTCCGTGAGCCACTTTGCATAACATCTCATGACATAGGGATTAATGCGCAGGTGGATGTGTATGTTGACAATACCAGAATGGGGAACGGTGTTGAAAGCCTTTGAGAGGTCAAGGTAGGCTGTGTGGACCTCCTTACCCTCATCTACTGCCTTGGTAACTGTCTCAAAGGACTCCACTAGGTTTAGGAGGCATAGTCTGGCCCTAACAAATCCAAACTGTGTGGGATCAAAGGTTTGGAGGCCACCAATGTCTCCGTGAATGAGATCCATGATGATGCACTCCATAGCCTTGCAGAACAGTCTAGTCAGGCATATAGGGCAATATTTCCCCTGGTCCATTGTGACACCACCTCTGTGGAGTGTGATAATTGTTGCTGTGCACCATTCATGGGGCAACAATGCCTGATGCAAGGCTATTAGTGAATATGGTGCCCAAGTGGGGAGCCATGTTGTTCTGAAGTTCATGGAAATCGCAGCCTGGGATGTTGTACGGTCACATGGATGCTGTGTTCCTGGCTTTAGAGAGTGCAGCTTTGAACTGCGTAGTTGTAATCACAGGGACTCTGCATCATTCCTGTATAGATATAGACCCTTTAGGGTGTGAGAGGGGTTTAAAGTTGCCAGGATGTTGCCAATATCAGTCGGTTCAGTAATGTTCGTGCCTTACTGCTGTATGTCAGAGCAGATGTGGTTATCGCCATCGAGAGTAGTTACATACCTCTAGAATGCTTTGTGGTAGTCCTTGGAATTAGTTGTAGTAATGTTTACGTAGCTAGCTTTGGAGAATGTGATAAGGGATCTCAGATTCTTACTGAGGCTGACCAGGGAGCTCCTCCACTCATGGGATTGTACTCTACTTTGCAACAGTCTCGTCCTTCTGTAGTACATTGTGTCCATGGCAGTGGACTACCAGAGTAGGGTCCATTTTCTGGTGGGTACCATCATGACTCTAATTGGGATAGCATGATTCATGCAGTCATGTAAGTGCTAATTAAGTGCAGTTGTGTATGATTCAGCGGTTGTAATTGTATTGTCCATCTGCAAGATGGGTGTCATGATGTTTACTACTGCTATCATAAGAAGCCTGAAGTTAGCTTTGTAGAAATATTGTACTGTGTTTTCCATAAAGGATGTGGTGCTCGGATGTGGATAACAAGGGTGATTAGCGTACATTCAGATCTGACCAACGAGGAGATAACCCCAGGTGTGGAACACCAGTCACACATGTTAGTAATGGCCAGGTCTAGGATATTGTTGGCCCAGGTGGTGGTGGTGATAGGTTGATCCAGGCAATTGGAGGTTATGAATCCCAGAAAGCGTTGGCCTAATGTGTCGGTACATGAGTAGGTATCCCAGTTAATGATGGGGTAGTGTCAGTCGCACATCAGTAGTGTCTGTTTGAACCCTACTTTCCAGTACACCAAGAAGTGAGGACCGTTAACTGTGGGGTATGGTGTGGGATCTGTAGCAAGCAACAATTTGTATAGCAGTTATGGCCAGAGTTAGTTGCACTTGGATTACCTCTGATGCATTGTGCTAAGCAACCAGCCTGGAGGTGTGGATATCCTTGGGAAATATGGGCACACCTCCACCGTGGGTGTTCCAGTCCTGGTTACATGACTGAAAGGTGTGGTATGAGTAATAGCCTGGTAGTGCAGGGGTGCTCTCAGGAGCCTAGAAGCAGGTCCCAGTCACTGCACAGATATCAAAGTGGTCCATTACAAGGAGTGCCTCGGGTGAGTATGTTTTAGATGAAGATGTCAAGCATTGAATAGCATTACTCTCAGCTTTTGCTTGCCTGTTCCTGTTATGGTGGTGAATATGTTATTTGAACCGTGCCTAAAACAGGCACTATAGGAGCATCAAGAGTCTTAGCCATTATCCGTAATCCCAGGGCCAACAGGTGCAGGCCATCTGTGCCAAAGCATCCTGTTCCGTTGACCATGTCATTCAAAGCAGACAGATACTGGATACCCTTGGAATGACACCAGAAGCATAGCCAATTGTTGAAGTAAATAATTTTGTCCTTGTACTGCATTATCAGTCTGGACGATGGCCAAATGCTACTCAGGGCTAGGGCGATACCTGCCTGGGCTACAAAATCAGAGAGCTATTCCATGTCTCTTTACATGTAGTCCAGGAAGATACATCTCAGGGCATTCACACTAACATGGAGAATGACACAGTCATATTGTACCTGTTGAGGAGTGACCTGAGTGCATAGGTTATATTGCGGATCCTGTTACCCGACAGGCAGCTGACAGTAACTATCACCTTGTGTAGCCTGCTGAGTGGGATATCAGTGTGACCACCTATAGAGTCACCTATGACTAGTGTGTTGGGTACATTATATCGCCCTATTGGCTGTGGTTGATGGGCACACTGAGTCTGTGGGCTATAAGTAATTGGTGTTGTGTTGGGGGATGGGACCTGCCTGCATTTCTGCTTTGGAGTTCTCTGTTGCCTAGACAGAGTAGTATTGAGAGGCTCCGCAAATGGTGTAGTCTTACTATGTGTGGCCTGTGGTGGTAGAGATCTAGTGAGACTATGTGATGAGTGTAGTGTGGTGCAAACGTTTAACATCCTCACATGATTGTCAGGTTCAGTCTGGGTTGGAGAGAGCCTTACCTCCAGCATGGCTAGATATGCGCATCTCCCACAGGTTGTAGTGTTGTACATTAGGAGGGGAACATTGACTGTGTACACAAGACAATTTCTATATTGCCTCATGATGCCCATATTCATCATATAGATAGGTGATAACACTGGGAATTGACACTTGGACATGCCTGAATATTTAACTATTTCCCACTAGATATGTGAGGAAAGTGTGTACAAGAGCTGTTTTACTCTAAGCAAGCCGGAAATGTAAGTACAAACAGTGTTTACCTGTAGGTAATGAGAAAGATTGAGTGCTATAGTAATTAGTAGCTCATGAAGTGCTTACATGTTCTGAGCAAGTGCTGAGCAAGAATAAGCAATACAGATAGGGTGTTGGATAACATAAACACAGCGTCCCCCCCAACAGGTACACAGTCACATATCCATGAACACTACAGAGCCCCTGTAACCATAACTATGATGGTACATGGTACACTCAGGCTGCATGGGACCTGTCCACATCCCTGGTTGCATCATACACATATGGCAAAACAGTTTGCTCTACACATACACATCATGCAAAACATAGCTTCATGTCAGTCTGTGAAAACACTGAATGGTGCACACCAACAGTTATCACAACCCACAAAGTGGAGACACCACTCATAATGGGAGGCACTGCACTACTACCCTGCTGAGTCTGGTCTGAAAGTCCATGAACCTTAACATATATGTTGTTAGAAGTACAGATGTAGATGACAGTATGGATGATTTCACACTGCATATCATACCTGTGACAGGTCATAGGACATCATCACCCATACTGTGTTCCACCTACACTCAGTATACTAGATGTACCTTTGTATGTCACAGGAGTGTTCTGCCAGTGGACTGTTGACAGAAACAACATTACAAAAGGTGCCTGAGAAATATGTGCATATCACACCAGTGGCAGCTACAGTAAAACAGGGTTAATTCATTGTACTCCCCTTCATTGTAGCCCATACCACACAGACAAATGGGAGGCATCTGCCTATGTAAGTATGTGAACAGTTATGACCTAGGAGCAATAGACAACATACAGAAGGGGCTTTGTGGGTGAGGTGTGTGACATATGTGCACAATCTGACAGCTGCATATTGCATTGTCACCGCTAGGTTAATAACCCTGTACCCATGAACTACCATCTAGGCAGCGGTCAACATAATGGACACTGTGTGTAAGGGATGCTGCTGTGCAGTTTACCTCCCTGAGCTAGTGACGTCACCAAGCCTATTAGGTAGTCATAAGAGGCAGCCCTAGTCATGACAGGGTGCCATCCATGAAAATGGAGATCATTGTACAGCCATACTCATCACTCAAGTGACCAATATTGGATCACATATCACCTTTAAGGGGTATCAGCCATGTTTGGATGGTGGACACCAACATTCACAATCCTCATCTCCACTATGTAGCATGATGCCTACCCTGCATAAAGACATGTCCAACACTGTGATGTTGGACATGTTACATGTACATATCCTGATCTGAAATACATACATCATGGACATCCACCTTTCTAGTACAAGGATCGCCACATGCTGGACAGATCCTTGTGCCATACACATTATATACTCCTGCCATACTATGCAACCTGTCCAGCAAAGCTGCACATTTCACCTCTGTCAGACATGGTGTGATGACCGCATGGTAAATGTATCATTAACCATGTGGATCAGTTATGTGGCACTGCTTCACCTGGTGCCGGAAACACGGCTGTCAGCTACAGCTAGGTAACCTTACATCCTAGGCTTATACATGGCCCAGGGCATACAGGCTACTAGATTACCTTGGCCGTACATGCTATAGTTGATAACCATCCCTGCAAATACCATCAGGCTAGCCAATGTCCCATGTGTATCACATGTGCAACACAGGCGATACGTGGCAGGATGTTGAACTGCTCTACAGTGCCATGTAGATGTATATGGCAAAACAAATGCATGTAAAGGCTTCCATGTGCATGTCTGCATTGTCACAGGTCATGTCCGTTAAGGCAGTGTATGTGTTTATATGTGACATATACACAGCATCAAGGTCGACAGCATTAATGTGGACACATCCAGGCATGTGCTGATGGGTAAGAACACCAGTACAGGCAAACAGACATGCCCACATCAAGACAGCATCCACATGGAGTATGAGCAATGTAATCAGGTGACACACATATATGGTGATAATATCCAATCCCCACTGGGTGTCACATGTGTGTGACACAAACATGTCAGTGGTGTCAGTGTCATGAAGATTTGCAAAGACAAATGATTATATGTAATAAATGTGATACACATGTATGTGCAGCTGTATCTCTCTGCATCTCTGAGATACTGTGACCTGTCTCCAGCATTATGTCTTCCAGATATACCGCGAGCAAGGCTCCCAGCCTATACCCGCTTGTAAGATGAGGCCCTTATACCTTACCTCCAAGACAACTCTGATGTCCTGTTTAGCCATGTGCCACAGGATGCACAGCAGCAGGATGACCTGTGGCAGGAACTTGACAGGAGGGTTAATGATGTGGGTGGCCATAACCGCACATACCAGCAGGTGTGCAGACACTGCACAGACCTGATCAGACGTACGAAACAGCATGTGAATGCAATCACCAGGGAACAAGGTGCAACAGGTGGTGGGCCACCAACCCATCCCCCACTCACACGTACTGAGGAGCTACGGGCCAACCTGGGGACACCATCAGAACAGCATCCAAAACTTTAGCTGACATTTTGGAGGTGGGTGTCTCTCAACCACCGAGCCTGGAGTTGCCTGGTAAGTCACTACTGCACATATAACTATTATATCCCATATAGTTGCATGTTTCACTGTACAGTATGTAATGTAACATCATATGCAAGGCATGTATACACACATGCCGCATACCATAGTATGCTACTCTGTGTATGCACACATGTGTATACTCCATAGTATATCCTATTGTACTGGTGAATGTGTTAACATACACATTGCACCCTGTAGCTGTCATACAGGCATGGATAATGATCATAGTGCTGTGTCACCCCTATATAGGTACCTCTGGCATTCCACTGAGGCAGCAGGCTGTTGCAGGTGAAACAGTTATAAGTATCAGGCATGTTAATGCACAGATCTACTTGCCATGTGGCCAGTTAACACATGTACACATAATGTATGGTCCGGTCACAATATACAGGTCACATCTGCAATCCATCACACTGGCTACCCATGTGCAATACTTACAAACTAAGTGAAACACCAACATGAAACCCCAGAAACTATCATTGCTAGATGTGTGGACAGCTGTGCATACAACAGTGGAGGTGTTGTTCAATGTAGGAACATGTACTACACATCAGAGCTACACTTGTGGGGTATACAAACAGTACTACACAGTGAGCTGGAGTATGGGCAGCCCACAGGATTCACCATTGTGGATTATGTCCCTGCTATGAGTGTGATGTGCCATCTGACATGTCCATGACATGTAGTGGGCCGGCTGCAACATTGTCTCACTATCCATAAAACATACCCCACATACCAAACATACAACCCTTTGTCTGCATAACCCTGTGGACAGTGGAGTATATGACATCTATGGGTGTATGTCATATGGGACAACACAGACATGTGAGATAGATGGCCATCACAACTGTTTGGCCAACACATGTTCACACATGGCCATGGAGGATGGCCAGAGACATGTAGCAACACACAGTAGATGTGATGTGTTTGTGTGTACACCCTGTTGTACATTGGCTACACATGGTCCAACTATAGCCTTTGTTGAATGGTTATATTGCAGATGTGGAACACTGGACATCCTACAAGCCTGTGCACAGCTTGTGGAGGCATAACTTCATTCGACCACATAAGATGTGTTGAACATCATGACTGTGTCACAGCATGACAGTAGTCACCTGTACAACATCCACATACATACACAGTCAACCACATCAGGCCACAGATACAGTAAATTTCCCTTGCTGCTGTTGGAAATCACTGTCAGCCATGCACCTCATGTGTGTGGTACACAAATGTCATGTGGGACATGGTGTATTGACAAGTCTGCCATGTGTGAACATGGTTGCCAGGCAGCTAAAATATGTTTGCAGATGTGCACGGGTGTCACTTGTATGTCCTTTGGTGACCTGTGTCACACATTCCACATCATGGTTTAGTGTGTATACACCTCAGCGACGTGGGTCACTATCCACAGTATATATGTATTGTGTATGCACACAGTCATGGCTATGCACTGTGTCTGTAATTCACACCGTATAGCAATAGAGATGCCTTATGATTCCATGCAATGGCACTGTGTCTGTTCTTCACACTGTATAGCAATATAGACGCCTCATAATACCCTTCAATGGTCATGCACATCTGCTAAATGTGCATTTTATCTGTAGGGTGGACAGACAACACTGCAATGTGACACCATTACCCCACTGTATAGGTGACAGGACACCATTGTGTTAAACATGTATGCATATCAATGCAAACATCAGCAGATTACATGTCATACTACATGTTAATGTCAAGGTCATATGCCACACATCAGCCATGTTTACTGTTAACCTGTGCTGGTCCACATGGTGTAACTCAGGGATGCATGCTTACTACCATGATTGTGTGAAATGCATGGCTTCTGCTATAACACATGCTTGCTTTTGTGTGCAACCCAGGGATGTATGATAAACACCACTATTATTGTCTGAGCTGCATGCCATCTACTGTATCACATGCATGTTGCATGTCTTCTGTCAAATCACATGCATGGTATGTGTGTGTGTGTGTGTGTGTGTGTGTGTGTGTGTGTGTGTGTGTGTGTGTGTGTGTCTGTGTGTGTGTGTTTCTGTGTGTGTGTGTGTGTGTGTGTGTGTGTGTGTGTGTGTGTGTGTGTGTGTGTGTGTCTGTATTGTAATGTAGAGTCTTTGTTTGCCTTCACAGGTGATGTAGGTGCGTTACCCTCCTGCGGTCCATCTGATGTTAGTGTCCCCACAGACTCTAGCAGTGATGATGAACATATGCTTGAGGCACAGGCAGGTTTGTCAGGGGCTGAATCTGTGCCATTGGTTGCCATTTCACCTATATCCCCCTCATCCACGCACACAGATCTCATGCCAACACATACTCCATCACCAGTGGCCATAGAGGAAGGACAGTTAGCGTGTGGTAGCTTGGAACAGGAAAGTGTGGAGGCTACGGAAAGTGTGTATTCACACCATGGTATCAGGCAAATGACTTGAGATGGGCCACACAGGCAAGTGGCCAGTGCTGCGCGTAGGAGGACCTCTGGCCGACATGCCCCTGCAGGACAGAGCACAGCAGCTGGTGTCACCAGATGCATGTTTCAGGCTGTAATGGCAGCACAGGCATGTGCTGAATGGCAGAATAGAGAAGGGCAGAGGCTTCAGAGGGCTGCTATCTGTTCTTTAAATGACAACATCCAGGCATTGGCAAATGCTCAACAGCAGATTGCTGAGGTTTTGGACAGATGATTGGGTGACATGGTTGGAATCCTAGACTGTGGCATGACAATCCGCGAGCGTGAGGTGCCTGTGCTGGAACATCTGGTAGGAGTGAGGCATAGGGCATGTGGACGTAGGCCAGGTATGTCACCTGGTGCAGGTCTACGTGAATGAGCTACCTCACATGCCCGCTCCCATAGTGGTGGTAGCAGCAGCAGTGCAGCTGGTGCTGCGTTGTCCACACCAGGACACAGCAGGCCACATGCACATGGTCCTGGATGGTCCCAACGGGGACACGGTTCCAGTGGACATGTGTCATTGGACAGTACCCAATCTGCACCTCTTCCTGGTAGTGCCCATGCAACCCCTGGCAGGCACAGGTCACGTGGCTGTGGCCAGACACCGTGAGCTGTAAAACCTGGTCTGTACAGTCTGGAGCTGTCAATAATACCCCTGTGTAGGCCAGACACATGGCAGAACTGTGTGCACACATACATGCACACACCAGAAACATCTGTAGGGCACCGCAACACTCACATGCATAACAACCACACATGGCCAATTAGATGACAGGCCCTAACCCACACACATGATGTCATCCACTGGTGCAGTCTAGGCCCCTGTCAAACATTATCACCCTGTGCATATGATGATGCCTGTGCCGCATCCCTGTCATCCACACCATCGGTGCAGGGACATGCTCATATGGTCTGAAGCACAGGGTGAACAGAATAGGGAGATAAGTGTAGATTACAATTGTTGTGTACTGTTGACACACAGCAGACATACCATGTAGTACAGGTTTAGAATGCATTGTTTTCTGTTCACAGTATGTGTCTTGGTAACAACAGTAACAGCATGTTGGTAATGATGTCCTGCTTCCCTCCTTCAGGTCTGATTGCATGTGCCGTTCAGTGCCAGTGTTTGCAGTTTCCCATGTGTAAATGTGGACTACTCACAGGTATGTATGGCAATACCAGCATGTTATTCGTAGCTTCAACCTCACTGTTAGAAAGGCTGACATTCCAAAGATGTCTACACATCTTCTGATCCAGGAGCATGGGAGCTGTGTACTAAGTTACAGTGGCTAGAGACGTGACATCCATACCGGGTGACATCACAGGTAGAGTTACATGGGGCGGGGAGTTTACATAGTGGTCTTGCTGATGACAAGGGTAGAGGCCAGTTGATAGCTTGAGGCCTCACTGTGCAACAGTAATACACATTCACATTACAGGATGAGAACACATAACTACACATACACACACACACACACACACACACACACACACACACACACACACACGCGCACACACGCGCACACACACACACACACACACAGGTATTCACACACATGTATTTAGACACACAGTAACACGCCCACACTCACAGGGTCAACGACATTGTAACACACACACACACTTGATAGTGTTGAGGTGAGGACCTCTGCCTATGTGGTAATCACCATTACAGTACTGTGCACCCACATGATGCGACACAGAGAATACACATGTACAGGTAGTCAGTAATGCCTAAGATCGATGGCATCAACAGGGTAGTAGATTGCATCACCTGGAGGGGTTAGGGGTCCTATCTGTTCATTATGGTAACATACATCCTCAATCCATGGACCAGACAGACATACATACATACATACCACCACACAATGCGCAGTTCTGGTACAAAAAAGGCTGTCTCAGTGTTCAGGGACCAGGATAGTCCTAAATAAATCCCAGGAATCTGATAAAAGGTACAAAAGTGTTTAATTACACTAAAAAAAATACACCAAAGTAAAAACTGTTGCAAAAACAAAGATTGATTTTTGAGCACTATGTATTTAATGAGGACCATCTGAAAATGGAGGTAGATTCTGAAGAAGTCTCCGGAGGGAGACGAAAGCGCTCAATCTTTGTTTTTGCAACAGTTTTTACTTTGGTGTATTTTTTTTAGTGTAATTAAACACTTTTGTACCTTTTATCGTATTCCTGGGATTTATTTAGGACTATCCTGGTCCCCGAACACTGAGACAGCCTTTATTGTACCGGAACTGCACATTGTGTGGCGGTTTGTGGACATTTCACCTTTTGGTTACCAGTCATACATACATACATGCACACACACACACTGTGGAGTCCACAATTGAATGCACCTATGTCATGCATATACAGATAGCTCACACCCACCCCTGCCTATGTCTTACTTTCTACACTGCAGTACATACAGATCTCTACAACAGTGTACAGGAGTGTGAGTAATAATTGGGATGTATTCCCCATCATACGTGGCATATATGGACACACAAGCAAACACACATGGCAGTACTGTGACTCAAACACCTGCTATCTTATGATACGTATGACAGACATGCAGCAGTATTGCACTCATTACAATGTGTACCGATGCTACCTTTGGCAATTGTGCTGATATATGCACATGGCAGGTCTTAAGTGTTGCAGGTGTCAAGTGATTTACAGTTGGTGACACCCTGACGGCTGTGTAGGTTGTATGTCTTCCCCTTCAATTAACAGAAACATAGCTTAGTGTTTGCACATGTTATGGTAGGATGGCTTGTGACACACCTGTGAGCTGTCTTCAGCAAACATCCATCTGCAAAGATGGCCCACCACTTCGTTTGGTCCACACATCCATCCATACCTGATGTACATCTTACCGTACTGTCAATATATCACCATATACAGTTGGCAACAATGGGGCTGCATTGCAACTGCATGCTATGGTAAGACACACGTCACCTGCAAACATCAGCTACTGCACACACATGGTAGCTGAATGCACACCACTACATGTACATGTGTGTAGGTCCTACATTCCTGTCATTTAGCCATGTTTGTAGGCATTGCAATTGGTGGACATGTGTGATGACATACATGACACATGGACTGTTGTATGATATGATAGTTGTCATGGGTAACCAGTACAGAGGGAATGTTAACTCAGTCAACATTGATATCACACCTTATGTACTGTTAGCATTCAACAGCCATGGACCTATCTTCTATGTGCATGTGTGTAATTGCTGTAGCCACCTGTCTGCACGAAGGACAGCAACAGCTATGCTATGTACATATGTGTTCTGTGTGTGTGTGGCATTTACATATCCACGGCAGGTACATGTATGTCATATCCAAACATGAGGGTGTTTACTTGTGTACAGCAACAGTCATCTGTTACTGCTGTATATGACCCAGGGCCCCTGTTATGTGTACAGCTGACCTGGTTACGAACAGTGGTATCATTGCATTGCATAACACATGATGCAACTGTGTCAGTACATGGGTAGTCTGCACAGTTGATGTAGAGCTAGGTACAGTCCACTGGTCATGGGCCACATGGTGTTGTACTAATATATGTTCTACCGCATGTATAGCTGTGTGTTGCTGGTCCAAGGACATGGTGATGTCTGAGGGCTACATCTTAGAATGCAGATTTTGACACTGTGATCTGCACCTGACACATCTGTGATGCCTTTTGAGGGTGTGCTGGTCAGTACATGTGAGTGGCCTTCATGTACGTGGGGACACCACCACCTGGAGTGGTCCGTAATGGTGTTATGGCCCACATGTCTGTATCATAGGTATACGGTGGTAGTGCTATTGTGCACAACTGAGCCTTCAGCCAGGTGTTCCTCACTGCACAGATGTCAGTATTCCCCATTGTTTGATCTACATTGGGCAGCTGCGATTATGAATGCTACACATCTAGCACTGTTTAGCATACACATACAATGCAGTTGTCCTCTAGGTGTTAGAGTGTTAACCTGGTCTCAGGACATTCGTGTATGAATGGCACTATATGGGCGAAGTAGCCACTCCTGGCAGGACAACACCACGGGTGGTATTAGTGTGCCAGGTTTAGATTGGTACATCTAAGGTGATGGACAGCAGCAGACATTGTGTAGAAGACCGGTGTCAGATATATGTAGTGCAGCATTCATGCTAACAATGACAACTATCGACACCGGAGTCCATTACAATATGTTGTTCACGTCTAACTGTAATAGCATGGCCACTGTGCCCTTCCGTGTTTAGAATCAGAGTGCATACAAAACAGCCCTTTGCTACTAAGTATGTGAGCATGCCCAGTATAACGTTGTGTAGATGGACACATAGTGCATTACAAAAGGCCATGTGCTACTAAGTGTGTGACCATGCCCAGTGACACCTTGTGTCGGTTATGTGCCTCTATGTGTATGGGCATGGCCATTGTAACCCTGTATAGTGATAGTAGTCGACCAGTCAACAGATGGCCATACCCCACTTCAGGATGGATTCCTACATTGAACACACTGGTTCACAGGTATGTACATCGTAACTACCAGCATCCATGTCGATGTCTGCATTCCTAGAAGGTCATATTGACAGTCTTGAAAGGTGTAGTGCCTGCGGCGCTGCTCGTATCTATGTAGTATTGCAATAGTGGTCCATAGATAGGCAGTTGTCTTGATCACACCACTGGCGTGTGTTTGTCTCCGTCTGCCTGGGGACAGAAATATACTTTTAGACTGCTCACACTCCATACAATCCCTATCACCGTCTTTTCCATTGCTGATGATGTCACCCACCTAGAAGTACACCTCTGGGAGTGTTGTGTCCCAGTAATCTCGGTAGCGTGTTTTGTAACTGCGTAATGCTATAGTGTGATAAGGTAATTAGGTCTGTGCTCTAACCCCATCCATGCCAACTGTCTGTGTGTGTCTCCGTCTGCCTGGGGACAGAAATATGCTTTTAGACTGCTCACACTCCATACAATCCCTATCGCCGTTTTTTCCATTGCTGATGATGTCACCCACCTAGAGGTACGCCTCTGGGACTGCTAAGTCCCAGTAATCTTGGTAGCGTGTTCTGTAACTGTGTAATGCTGTAGTGTGGTAAGGCAGTTAGGTCTGTGTTCTAATCCCAGCCATGCCAAGTGTGTGTTGCTCCGTCTGCCTCGGGACAGAAGTGTGCTTTTAGACTGCTCACACTCCATACAATCCCTATCGCCATCTTTTCCATTGCTGATGATGGTCACCCACCTAGAAGTACACCTCTGGGAGTGCTGTATCCCAGTAATCTTGGTAGCACGTTCTGTAACTGCATAATGCTGTAGTGTGATAAGGTAGTTAGGTCTGTGTTCTAATCCCAGCCATGCCAACTCTGTGTGTGTGTTTGTCTCCATCTGGCTGGGGACAGAAATATGCTTTTAGACTGCTCACACTCCATACAATCCCTATCACCATCTTTTCCATTGCTGATGATGTCACCCACCTAGAAGTAAGCCTCTGGGAGTGCTGTGCACTAGTAATCTTGCTAGCACGTTCTGTAACTGCGTGATTCTGTAGTGTGATAAGGTAGTTAGGTCTGTGTTCTAATCCCAGCCATGCCAAATGTGTGTGTGTCTCTGTCTGGCTGGGGACAGAAATATGCTTTTAGACTGCTCACACTCCATACAATCCCTATCACCGTCTTTTCCATTGCTGATGATGTCACCCACCTAGAAGTATGCCACTGGGAGTGCTGTGCTCCAGTAATCTCGATAGCGCGTTGTGTAACTTCGTAATGCTGTAGTACGATAAGGTAGTTAGGTCTGTGTTCTAATCCCAGCCATGTTAACTGTGTGTGTGTCTTCGTCTGCCTGGGGACAGCATAATGCTTTTAGACTGCTCACACTCCATACAATTCCTATCACCAACTTTTCCATTGCTGATGATGTCACCCACCTAGAAGTACACCGCTGGCAGTGTTGTGTCCCAGTAATCTTGGTAGCGCGTTCTGTAACTGCGTAATGTAGTAGTGTGATAGAATATACAAGTAGGTGTTCTATTCCAAGGCATGACAGGTGTGTGGGTTTGGCAGTCATATCCTATGTGTTGGTATCTGTGAGTGACTAGCTCCAGGATGTATTGAGGGGCGTGTTTTGTTGTTTTCCTATATAGTGTCCATAAATGTCACAATCGTCCAAGAGACTGGGTTGGCAAGACATACACATACATTCGGCAATAGGTCTGGTGAGTAATGTAAGCAGCCCTACTTTTACCCTTAATACAGTCTGAACCCATGTGATGCACAGAAACACACTTGCCTTGATATTAACACCAGTACATAATGCAGGAGGCGCATGTGGTTTCCTTTTCATTCTTGTCTAATGCTTTGGTGTCACGTGGTCCGCTGTTGTTATATATATTCTATATCTACATATGTGTGTGTATATGTATATGTGTGTGTGTGTGTGTGTGTGTGTGTGTGTGTATATATATATATATATATATATATATATATATATATATATATATATATGTGTGTGTGGACATTAGCACACATAAATCTACATGATGGAATACATGTCCTATACTGTTGAATGCCTGTGCTGGATGATCTGTATGTGATAACCTCAGATGTATGTATATCTGCCATGGCTTAGTGGTAAAGCACATCATCTGTGGTGTGCAGGGTCCTGGGGTCGAGCCGTGCAGAGACCGGTTGTTTTGTTGCTGGGAAGAACAAGGGACGTCGAATACAGTGATAGTAAGGTGCTTTCAACCAGTTGTGTGCGGATCTGCGTGACAGTAAGCAGTGGTTATTTTTGTGGAGGCTCAGTATGGGTCATGTAACTATGCATTAGAAGACAATACTATGCAAACAAGGTGGAAAATAGTGAATCCTGTTTATCCCCAGGGTGTGATGCAGATCCCAAGACTGTGTGTATAGATAGCCGGGTGCAGGACTCGAATATAGGTGAAAGCATGAGGGGGGATGTCAGGCATACTGTACGTACATTGGAATCCTGTGTCTTAGGATTTCTCCTGCCTTAGCACGCCTAAGCTAGGGGTGTGTCTATACCTGCCTAGTGCAATTGGGAGGGACAACAGCAGTAGGAGAGTAGTCAAGGTGAACAAGCTGGGCAAACAGGTGATAATTATCACAATCAGCAGATTACAGGCCCAGCCCAGCCCAGAACATTACGATAAAGTGAACAAGCACCATACCCTCGGATTTTTTCCACACTCTACACCACCGGTGTATACATGTGGGGAAATTTTACAAAACAATCCAATGAAATGAGAAGGGCTGCAATAGGCAACATAGACCAACATGTGCAGGAGGCTGAGGGTGATGAGGATGTGAATGCTGCCGAACAACCCTCAGTGAGGAGACAGAGAAGACTGTACAGACCCAGGGTAACCTACCAGGGGCTACATGAGCTGGAGATAGTGCAGCGCTATGGGGTGGACAGAGACCTCCTACAGCAGATTGTTGAGCTGTGTCAGCCACACCTGACACATCAAATAGGCTGAGGGGAAACCCATCCCAGTGGATACCAAGGTATGTGTAGGTCTAGGTATACTAGCCACAGGTACCTCCCAAAGCACAACTGGGGATATCATGGAGATTTCACAGGCATTTGCATCCAGAGTATTCCATGAGTTCCTGGATGCCATATCACCAGATGCCAGTGAGCACGTACATTTCCTCAACACACGTGAGGTGTTGACCAGCAATATGCGTCTCTTACACCAAATGGCAGACTACCTTTGGGTAGTGGGTGCTATAGCCTGCACGCACATATGCATCAAAGCACCACCAGGTGAGCGGGGTAGGGCCTATATTAACCTCAGGGGCATCCCCTCCATCAACTGCCAAGTTGTATGCGATGCCCAGGGCATTATACTGGATGTGTGTCCTTGCTGCCCTGGAA